>NC_080064.1:20823627-21062475 GCF_949987535.1 Balaenoptera acutorostrata | reverse complement strand
AGGAGAGGAAAAAGAGAGAGATGGTCCTTACGAGAGGGCTCCTTCTCCTCGTGGGACAAAGATGCTTAGATGAGTTGACTGGTATCTCTGCTCTAGAGAGAGAAAGAGAGAAACTGAGAGGGTGGAGTCTGTGCTTGGGGAGGAGGGAGTGGGTAGTAGCCAACGTGTGTTAAGCATTTCCTATGTGTCAGGCCCTGTGCCATGTGCGTCTGATACAGTGCCTAGTTTACCTTCACCAAAGAGTAGATACTACTATTAATCCCCATTTTATTTATTTATTTATTTTTTTAACACTTTAATGGAGTATAATTACTTTACAATGGTGTGTTAGTTTCTGCTTTATAACAAAGTGAATCAGCTATACATATACATATACATATACATATATTCCCATATCTCCTCCCTCCTGCGTCTCCCTCCCACCCTCCCTATCCCACCCCTCTAGGTGGTCACAAAGCACCGAGTTGATCTCCCTGTGCTATGCGGCTGCTTCCCACTAGCTATCTATTTTACATTTGGTAGTGTATATATGTCCGTGCCACTCTCTCACTTCATCCCAGCTTACCCTTCCCCCCTCCCCGTGTCCTCAGGTCCATTCTCTACGTCTGCGTCTTTATTCCTGTCCTGCCCCTAGGTTCTTCAGTTAATCCCCATTTTAAAGATGTGGAAATTGAGGCAGAAAGTTTAAGTGACTCGCCCAATGTCACACAGACAAGGGATCAAAATTGGATTCTAACCCAGAAATGCTTATACTTCAAGAAAAAAGTTAAACAGCAAAACCAGGACAGCCCTGACCCCAGAGTCCGTGCCTAACCACAGCTTTAGACTTCTTCCTATGTCCTGGTTGCCATTTGCTTATAACCAAATGGCTCTGTAGACATACCCTCTCCTTTAATGCTCACAGCAGCCCCATTTGACAGTTGGGGAAACCTCAGGGCAGTGAAATGACTCTCCCAAGGTCACACAGCAGGTCAGCGCTGGGGCTGGGGTGTGATTGCAGGTCCGTCTGACTGCAGGTCCAGCACTGTTCCCACCACCACTCCTGCCTTCCCAGAGAGCTGGGCGGGAGCGAGTAGGTGGGGTCCACTGCACAGCCCGAGGGACGGGGATGGTCCACAAAGCCCGCCTGCTCACCTCCACATCTTTCTCTCTTGACAGCACAGCCTTAACAGCTACCCTTTGCCTGTGGCTGCAGCTGCCTTCACTGGGGGTGGGGCTGGGAGTGTCATTTAGATTTCCCTCCTGCTACTGCTGAGTCATCTCTCCCTCGAGTCCTTGGAGGTAGTCGGAACCCCCCCAAGGAATGGAAGCTACTCAGAAGACCTCAGTTCAAAGTGGAGGAACTTCCCAGCCGTACGGGGGACTGCCTTGTGATGTGGTGGGGTCTCTGTAGTGGTTGGCGGTATTTGGGCAGAAACTGGATCACCATCTATGGGAGATTCCTGTCATGGGCAGAGACTGGCTCTAGACCTTTAGAACCCTTCTAACTGTGAGATTTTATGAGTCACTGTAAGATGAAATTTAGCCCATGCAGCAAAGTGGCTTAGTATGAGCTTTGGGGCCAAATTAGACCTGGGCTCAAAACCTGGCTCAGCCACCTCGTTGCTGGAGACCCGTGGGCAAGTTTCCTCTCTTAGCTTCAGTTTCCTTGTTATAAGCTGGAAATGATCATACCTACCTCACGAGATTGCTTTGAGTATTAGGGGTGATGTATATATTGTGCCCCGTAAAAAGTGGGAACTCAATCATGCCTACTACCATAGCCATTAAATGAATGGCCAAATCAAGGATCAAATCCATGTGTTAACCAAAGTACCAAATGTTTGGATGCATAACATTTGGGGGAAACCAGATTTTTCTCTGAGGGTGCCTGTCTCAGAAATAATCATGAAAAACACAAAACGTAAGTGGGTGAAAAGCAGGAAACAACTAGGGACTTCACTGCCTGTGCCAACAACTGAGAATTGGCATCTCTGACTCAGACGGGGTGTGTAAAATCATCTAAACAGTCCCCGACTGGGAACAGGAATATTCTCTAAGACCTTGACAAGTCTCATTAGTTCTCTGCATGTGCAGCCCAGGCGATGGGGAACTCACTACCTTCTGAGACTGTCCATAGGAAACTCCTCAAATTCCCTAAGGTGTTTTCTGCTGTTTGCCAGCTGGTAAATGTAACTTTCTAACAACTACATCTTCTAATTGAGACCAGACCCCAATATTATAGGAACCTTTATGACCACATGGCTGGCTGAGGGGAAAAGTGATAACCAGACAGGTCTGTGGAACATGTAAGTAGATCTTGGGCATCTTGGAAGCAGAGAGGTGGGACATCACCCTGTTAAGAGTGAGTTTCAGGGACTTCCCTGGTAGTCCGTCCAGTGGGTAAGACTCCCTGCTCCCAATGCAGGGGGCCCAGGTTTGACCCCTGGTCGGGGAACTATATCCTGCATGCATGCCGCAACTGAGTCCGCATGCCACAACTAAAGATCCCGCATGCTGCAACTAAGACCTGGCACAGCCAAAATAAATAGATTAAATAAACTAAAAAAAAAAAAAAAAAAGGGGGTGAGTTTCAGAACCACACAAACCTCGATTTGAGTTCTGCTCTGCCACTTAGCTGTGTCCTTGGGCAAATCACTCAACCTCTTAGCCTCAACTTTCTCATGTGTGGAATGGAATTAATCATATCTCTGGGAAGTCCTGGTGATCCAGTGGTTAGGACTCTGCTCTTCCACTGAAGGGGGCACGGGTTCGATCCCTGGTCGGGGAATTAAGATCCTGCAAGCCACGCGGTGAGCCAAAAAAAAAAAAGCATATCTCCTTCACATGAGGATCAAATGAAATAAAGCCTGGAAAACACCTGGCATCCAGCGTCTCCACATAGTATTTGTTTAATAGACTGGAACGGGGACTCCCTGGTGGTGCAGTGGTTAAGAATCTGCCTGCCAATGCAGGGGACACGGATTCGAGCCCTGGTCCGGGAAGATCCCACATGCCGCGGAGCAACTAAGCCCGTGTGCCACAATTACTGAGCCCGTGTGCCACAACTACTGAAGCTCGCACGCCTAGAGCCCGTGCTCCGCAACAAGAGAAGCCACCGCAATGAGAAGCCTATGCACCTCAATGAAGAGCCACTCCCACTCCCCACAACTAGAAAAAGCCCATGTGCAGCAATGAAGACCCAATGTAGCCAAAAATAAATTAATTAATTTAAAAATATATATATTAAAGAAAAATAGACTGGAGCGGATATTTCATGGGAAGGGGCATCCTACAGGGTGGGAGCTCATGCATTCTTATTCGAGTGTTGAAGGGAAGAGTGACCCTGGAACTTGGGGACATCTGGACTGACAATTTGTTTCCCCAAGCCGGGTAATTTCTATTAGTGGGTTTTGCCCAAAGAGTCAGCACTCAGGGAAGTTCCTGGCTGAGATGTTGGTGGCTTGGAACTGTGTTTCTGGAGTCCATTGAGTTCCTGGGGGGCCGTCCTGACCTTATGAAAGTTAGAACAAGCTTAACTGTACAAGCCACACTTTTTACCTTCCAAAACATGTTCAGACTCACTTGCTCATTTGATCTTCAGGTTATGCTGTGAGATGAGCACAGATTATGATCCTCATTTAGCAAGTGAGGAAACTGAGGCTCAGAGAAGGGAAGTAATATTTGAGTTTTGGGGTTTAGCTGCTGAGAAAGCAGTTGTGGACTCCCACTCTACCCATCACCGTTTCCTGGTTCTTGAATCTTCCCTCTGGTGCCTGGGGCAAGACACTGCTTGGTGTCTCAGAGCATCAGCTTCCTTTCCTCCTCCCTAGATGCCTTTCCAGGCTCCTGCAACTCTGTGGGTGAAGTTTCTATACTTCCTCCAGCACTATGAAGTCCACTGTTCCTGCATTCTCTCTTGCTCACCCATTCAACAAACACTAGCTGAGGACCAATATATTGTGTGCCAGGCCTGGTGCTAGGTGCTTGGGATACAGAAATGAACAAAACACAGCCCATACCTTCGAGTTCACAGACTGGGTAGGGAGAAAACACATCATCAGCTAATTCCAAAGCTGTGTGATATACAAAGAGATGGAGTGAGAGCATCTGGGGATCCAAAGGAGGACTGCCAAACCCTGTCTGGGATGTCCTTGTTGGCTTCCTGGAGGTGTCATTTGAATTTTCCTAAAGGATGAGTAGAAGTTAGCCAGGCAGAATCCAGTGGAGGCAGGAACATGTTCAGGTCTTGTGAGCAGTGTGGGGATAAGTTATGAGAGCTGATGCTGGGGCTCAGCAGGGACCAGATCACACAGGACACTGCCTGTCAGGCTAGGATGTCTGGGCTCTCTCTGTGGGCAGAGAGGAGCCACTCCAGGACAGATGCTGGGTCAGATTTGTGATTATAATGGAGTATGCTGGGGACACAAAAGACTGAAGGGGGGACTTCCCTGGTGGTGCAGTGGTTAAGAATCCACCTGCCAATGCAGGGCACATGGGTTCAATCCCTGGTCCAGGAAGATCCCACATGCCGTGGAGCAACTAAGCCCATGCACCACAACTACTGAGCCTGAACTCTAGAGCCCGCGAGCCACAACTACTGAGCCTGCGCGCACAACTACTGAAGCCTGTGCGCACAACTACTGAAGCCTGCGCACCTAGAGCCCGTGCTCTGCAACAAGAGAAGCCACTGCAATGAAAAGCCCACGCACCACAACGAAGAGTAGCCCCCGCTCACCGCAACTAGAGAAAGCCCGGCCCGTGCACAGCAACGAAGACCCAACGCAGCCAAAACTAAATAATTAAAAAAAAAAAAAAGACTGAAGGGAATTAGTAGACTGTGGCAAAGAACAAAAAATGCGGTAATCAGGGAGAATGGAGAGAATGGGATGGATCCCACAAATATTTAGGGAACGATATTGATGGGACCGGGAGGAAGACTGGATGTAGGAAGTGGGGGAAGGGGTCAGGGATGATGCTCAGGACTCCAGCTGCGATGATGGGGTCCAGGGTGGACAACCGAGGGTGGCGGGTGGGACAGGAAATGTTGGTTTCACTGCGCAGAGAAGTGGAACGCACCCAGGTCAGGGACTCAGTACTGTGTGTGTCAGTGGTGTTCACCAGAGCTCCAGTGCAGCCTTCCCTGCTCCTGTGGGGAGGCTGCTAGCTCAGAACCTGCAAGCCGAGGCCAGCTCAGAAGCTGAGCTGCTAGAGTCACAATCTCCTTCCATTGTAACAGGACTTACCTCTTGGGCCCTTACTTTCTTATCTATAAAGCGAGGAGGTTGAGAAATAACAGAAGCAAAAGACCCTGGTTCATAAAGCTTTGAATCCTGCCAGACTGGCAGGTCCCCACTCACTGACTGTTATCTCACAGTTTCTTTTGCTGGTTCTCCCTCCTCCAGGTCACCTCTAAACGCTAGTATGTGCTAGGGCTCAATCAGTCTCCTTCTCTGCTCTCAGTCCCTACAATAGCACTTCTCAAACTTTAACGTCCACACAAATCACATGCAGATCTCATTAAAATGTAGATTCTGACCGAGCAGGTCTGGGGATGGGCCTGAGAGTCTGCACTTCTAACAAGCTCCCAGGTGATGCGGATGTTGCTGGTCCATGGACCACACTTTGAAAGTCCAGCTTCCTGACTCTACAAACTTCCTCCAGACTAATGACTCCCAAATTTATACTTCCAATCCAGACCTCTCTCCAGAACTCCGACTTCTAATTACAACTCTTGGTTGACACCTCAATGTGGATATTTTAAGGCAACTCCCAGAGTTCTCACACCTGCTCCTCCCCAACTTCTCCTTCAGTACTCAGCTGCTCAAGTCAAAAACCTACAAGATATCTGTGCGTCTCCTTTTTCTCTTAGCCTCTACATCCAAACTGACAGCAAGCAAGTGCGGTCTACTTTACCTCCAAAGCATATCCGGACCCTGTCTACTCCCTCCCCATCTCCACTCCCCCCACCCTAGTCCAGGCGACCTCCTCTCTTGTGTGAGCTACTGCAGAAGCCACCGACCTGGCCGCCCTGCTTCCTGCCTGCCCTCTCCCAGCATCATTTCTCTACACATTAGTTAGAGTGGTCTTTTTTTTTTTTTTTTTAATTTTTTTTAAATTAATTAATTAATTTATTTTTGGCTGTGTTGGGTCTTCGTTTCTGCGTGAGGGCTTTCTCTAGTTGTGGCGAGCGGGGGCCACTCTTCATCGCGGTGCGCGGGTCTCACTATCGCAGCCTCTCTTGTTGCGGAGCACAGGCTCCAGACGCGCAGGCTCAGTAGTTGTGGCTCATGGGCCTAGTTGCTCCGCGGCATGTGAGATCTTCCCAGACCAGGGCTCGAACCCGTGTCCCCTGCATTAGCAGGCAGATTCTCAACCACTGTGCCACCAGGGAAGCCCAGAGTGGTCTTTTTAAAATATAAATCAAATCATGTCACTCTCCTGCTTAATTAAATTCTTTTAGGAGCTTGCATCTTATCTAGAATTAAATCCTAACTCCTTACTCTGGCCTACAAAGCCCAGCATGCCTGGCCCCTGCCCTCCTTCTGAACCTCACCTCAGGCAAACCCCTGGCCCTGACACCACAGCCTTGTCAGCTTCTCTCCAGTCCCTGAGCATGGCCAGCCTGTTTCCTCCTTGGAGCCTTTGTCCTGACTCTGCCCTCTGCCTCCTGGTCCTGGCTGGGCCCTTCTCATCATTCAGATCTCAGCTTGTGGGTCACCTCCCCTGAGAGGCCTTCCCTGATCACCCCATCTCTCACCCAAATTTAACTCTGCATGTCTCATCAGTAGCTGACCTTTGTTTACTTGTCTGTTTCCCCACTGGAAGTAAGACCCAGGAAAACAATGACCTTGTTTTCTACTTGGTTCACCAGCATCTGGAACAGGGCCAGCATAGGTACTCAGAAAAAAATTATTGTGTTAGGAAATGTCATTCCCCCTCTGAGCCTCAGTTTCCCCATCTATTAAACAGGGATAATAATATAATAGCATCTTCCTCACAGGGTTGTTAAGATTAAATGAGAAATACATGTAAGGCCCAGGCACGGTGCCTGGCACTTGGTCACTAGTGGCTAGTAATCCCATTACTATGATCAATACCACATTGGAATCCCTGACGGGAATGTGTGGGCAGAGCCAGCGGGACTCCCACATGCTCCCCAACTGAGCTCCAAGCAGCTGGGCTAATTGGCCCTGGCCCACTACTTGTCACTGCCAAAGTCCTCAACACCCAATAGCAGAGGGAGGGCAAATCCAGGGATGACAAGTGGAGACAAGTGAGCTTCAACTCAACTGTAAGTTTATTAGAAAGGCCGTGGACAGATGAACCCTGAGTTACCAGCTGAGGAAGAAATGAAAAAAGCCCCTGCCCCTCTTGGCCTGCCCCACAGGCCTCCTGTGAACTCTGTTCTGTGGCAGACTCCAACAGAAGTCAGCCAAAAAAGTGCTTTCCGGATGCTCCTTCAGGGGCTGCCCAACCTGACTGCAGAGGACCCAGTGGTACGGCCAATGTGGATGCTGGTGTCTGGAGCTGGGAGCCACGGGGCCTTGGTCCTCTCCTCTAGCAGAAAGTGGTTCCAGAACCCCCAACAGAACAGAACAGAAAAGGAGCCGATGGGGATAGAGCAAGTTCTGCTAAACAGCCAAGGGCTCTGGAAGGTGACGCTGGACTGCCTTGGAGGTGGGTGCAGATGGCTACAGATGGCCAATTGTAGGGGTCCCCCCCGGGGGGACCCTAAAGCTGCTCTAAGGAGTCTCAGCTACAGACAGCCCTAGTGTGACTCAGTGCCCCTCCTGGGGCTGCACTGGCTATTTCTGCTCCCAGAAAGGCAAATGGATCTTGTAAAAATCCATGGTGGTTGGTGCCATTTTTTCCTTAAAAAAAGACAAGAGTTTGTACAGTGAATCGATTTCAACCAGCAGAGCCTGAGCCGAGAAGAGTGCATCCGGGGGGAGGAGAAGGCACTTCTCACGCCCTCCCCGGGGTGATCTGGGCCCCCTCGGGGCTCCACTCCCTCTGGCCCTGTGACTCAGGCCCGCTCCCTCTGGGAAGTCTGCTGCCTCCGTCGAGCTAGCACTGCCCTGCGGCCTGGATGCTCTGGCCCCTCACAGGGTGGTGGATGGCAGCTTCCTCACTCGCCGCTGGGCCAGGATAGACGACTCGATGGGCTTCAGCTGAGGGGTGGGCTTGGAGCTGTTGAGCGCAGAGTATGTAGCTGCCATGGCTCCCTGGGGGAGGAGGTGGGAGTCAGTTCCCGAGGGTGGGAGGCGCATGTGCTCCAGGGCCAGGCCAGCCCCTCCCAGTGTCCCACAGCCCCCACAGGCCCCTGTTAATCCCGCCTTGGTGGCTCTTCATGGTCATCAGTCCTGCCTCATCCATCAGACTGGAGGCTTCAGAGCTCAGGGGCTGGGCCCCCTAGAGGACCAGGGGGGGCCATGAGTGCACTGTAGACACCCCTGCGTGTCAGACTGGGGCTCCCTGGGAAGAGACACACATGGCATCTCCTGGCTCTACCGCCCCAAGTCCCTGCCCATGGAACCTTGGCCTGGCAGCCTGGGTGGCCGTACCTTCACAATCTGCAGGTCCTGGTGGGATAGCTGGCTCTGGGGGAGCTTGTCTTTCTGGGTGATCCACGGGTGCTGCAGCACCTGCTTAGCTGTGAGGCGCTGGTGCGGGTCCACATGCAGCATCTTGGATACCAGGTCCTGGGGGGACAGCAGGAAGGGGTTGGTGGGAAGGGCTAGCAGGGGCGCACACAGCTGTGTCTGTAAGGCAGCCATCTCCTGCCATCTCCCGCCTGGACCCTGGCAGTGGCCCCTTCGAGCCACTCTCCACACCACTCCACGGCCTCCCCGAGCACACGCCCTTCTTCAGGACTTCTTCCTGGAAGGCCGTTTCCTTTCTCTTTCACCTTCTAGAAGCCATGCAGGAAGGTGGGAAGAACCTAAGGCTGGGGTTGGGCAGGTTCAAAACCTGACTCCCCTGCTCACAACTGCATCTCCTGGGCAAGTTACTTTAACTCTCTGAGCCTCAGTTTCACCTCTGAGAAACGGGATAACAAAAATACCTGACTCATAAGGTTAATGCAAGGTGGTACTGTTCATTAAGGGTTCAACCTCTGTCTGACACAGAGGTTCCCATGACTGGAACCCATTGCTAACAGCGAAAGCTCAAACGTCCCTTCTGCTGAGAAGGCCTCTCTGCCCGGTGGCCCGGGGCTCTGCTCGTGTCTCCACTGCCTGTACCCCTGACCAGGAGGACCGGCCTCTCCGCACCTGGCATCTCTGTTCCTTGTGTGCGAGCCTGTCTCTCACCTCACACTAAGTTTCCCCAAGGCAGGGGCTGTGATGATGCAGCCCCTCTGTCCCCCTACAGGGCCCAGAACACGGGAAGGGCCAGTAAATGATCACCAAGTTGTTTCCAAACAAGGTGTGGGGGGCAGTCTGCCTGGGAATCTTCCACTTGGAGAAATATGGCAACAGAGATTTGTGGGGCATTCCACTTGGAGAAATGAGACTGCAGGTCACCTGTTCGTGAAATGCTGAAAAGCCCTGGGATGGGACCCTGCCTCCCCACCCCTAAATGAGCAGGGTCCAGGCCTTACAGACTCACCTTGGCTGTGTCTGAAACCGTGTTCCAATTTCCCCCGCTGAGGGTGAACTTCCCACTGCCGATCCGGGTCAGGATTTCCTCTGGTGTGTCACTGGGTCCATTGGCAAATGGAGTGTATCTGGGGAAAAGTCCACCCAGTCTGGGTATAGCCTCTGGCCTCCATCCTGGGGCCAGGGGTGGGGAAGGGTGGGGGACTGTGTCTCCCCCTTCAGACGGGGTGCTCCCAAGGGTGGCAGTTCCTCCTCAAGGTGGAGCTCCCGAAGGCAGGGCCATGTCCCTGTCTTCAGGTCTTTCTGAGGCAGGGCTGAGCCTCTCCCATCAGACAAGCACCACCCCAGCTACACTAGGGCTGGAGGAAGGGGCGGGGGACCGAGGGGGGCAGGCCAGCGGGGTACTCACCCCGCCAGCATGGTGTAGAGCAGAATGCCCAGGCTCCAGATGTCGCAGCCCTCATCATAGCCCTGGCGCTTCAGTACCTGGCAGGAAGGCAGGCAGGGGAGGGTGGTCAGTGCGAGGGGCAGTGGCGAGCGGCCCCATATGCTTGCCTGCTCCTCCCCAAAGGGTAGGACAAGGGTCCCAGGCCTGGGCTGATCCTCCCTTGGTACCTGGGCCAAGGCCACAGAGACGGGTTCTGGACAGCGTGGGGCCTCTGGAAGGGACACAAGGCTCCCCGTGCCAGGTCCCCTCACTCTTGCAGCTGAGGAGGCCAGGCCACTCACCTCAGGCGCCACGAAGTTGGCGGTGTAGCAAGGTGTCATGAGGAGCCCATTCTCAGCCCGCAGCTGCTTGGCAAAGCCGAAGTCGCAGATGCGCAGGCACTCAGGGTTCCCAGACTCGTCCACATACAGGATGTTGCTGGGCTTGAGATCCCTGTGCACAACCTGGGGGCAGAGGGCCTGGGTCAGTTCTCCATGTGGGCAGGCTGCCGGTGGCCCAGGTCAACTGCCAGGGATGGGAGAGTTAGAAGATGGGCCCAGAGAGGGGGCAGAAGGACCCAGAATCTGAGAGGGGAAGGGGCTACAAAGGGGCCTTAGTGCTGCTGGTATTACCGACTTGAAACTTCTAGGTCAATGTCTGTGAGGCAGCTCTAACTTCACTGTCCACACGGAATTCCTCAAATCTGCCATCACACAATCTTACCTAATGGCAACTCCATCCTTCCCATTGCTTGGGTTGAAATCTTAAGAGTCATTCTCAATTCCTCTTTTTTTCTCGTATTCCTCAATCAATCCATTAGCAAACTCTGCTGGCTCTACCATTAAAATACATCCAGAGCCCAAGCACTTCTCAGCCCCTCTCCTGGCAGCACGCTGATCCCAGCCACTACCATCCCTCCCCTGGGTTACGGCAACAACCTCCTAACTGGTCTTCCTGCTTCTGACCTACCCCCTACAGTCTGTTCTAAACAGAGCAGCCAGAGTGATCCTATTAAATGTAAGCCAGATCATGTCTTCTCCAAGGGTTCCACTCTCAAGAGGAAAAGTCTTTACGATGGCCTGATGGCCGCACCTCATCTCTTCCCTGCCCCCTACCCACATCGCTTGCGCTCGCTGGTCCTCTAGCACTCTCCTCCTTGCTCAGTTGGCTTTGGCCACACCAGCCTCTTTGCTCTTCCTTCAACATGCCAAGCACACTCCTGCCTCAGGGCCTTTGCACTTGCTGTTCCCGCTTTCTGGAATACTCTTCCCTTAAGCATCTGCCTGGCTCATTCTCATTTCTTTCAGGTTTCAGCTCAAATGTCACCTTATCAGTGAGGCCTTCCCTAGACCATTCCATATAAAATAGCAATCACAGACCAGTACTCCTTAGTCTCCTCACCCTGCTTTATCTTTATCCACAGCATTTACCACCATTGGATATTTACTTAATTGTCTTCTGAACCCACCCACTGGAATGTAAGCTCCACGGGTGTTTTGCTCGCTGCTGCATCCCAGCATTTAGAATAGTTCCCAGCACAGAGTAGGTATTCAATAAATAACTGGTGAATGAATGGATGAATGACACTTAACTACTGAGGCCTTAAGCAAACGACTTTCCTCTGGCCCCATTTGCTCATCTGTAACCTGAGGGGGCTGAACCACTCCACGTACTTTTCATCCACCCCCTCTCCCTTGGCATGGTTCTATTCATAGTCATTCCTCTAACTATCACCTAATTATCGACAACTCTCAGATCTCTGACACTAACCCATAGCTTTCCAGAGTCCAGGCTCATATAGCTGCTTACCAGATGGCAACCACTGAAGGTCCCATAGACCCTCAAACCCAACACATCCCGGACAAAACTCATTCTCACCCTCCTTCTCCTCCTCCCATGAGCTCATGGTACCTCCTTGAGCACTGTCAAAGACCTTCAATGGCTCCCTACTACTTGCAAGATAAAGCCTGAAGTCCCCATCCTGGTGTGGAAGGCTCAGCTGTCCATTCCAGCCTTTGTCCACCACATCCCTCAAGCGCCCTGAGCTCAGGCCAGTGGGGGTTCCTTCAGCCATAAATAGCCGTATCTCTCTGTGGAACGCTGGCTCACCCCCAGCACCCAGCACAGGGACTCGCACAGAGCAAGTGCTACGTGAACTCTGTGCAATGAATGAATGAATCACACCTCTGAAACACACAGAGACCTTGCAGGTTAGATCAGCTGAGTCTCGCAGGTTAGTTGGCTTTATGAGATGGTCCTTGCATATTCCCCATAGAGCCAGGCCAACAGGCTCAAGGGGCAGCTGCTGCTCACTCCAGCTGACAGTCATCATACAGCAACTCGGGCCCAGGTTTCAAAAGCAGCCAAATTACCAAACCAAACCAAATCCCAAACAAGAAAACACCCGCACTGTGGAGGCCAAATGCAGCCACCAAGTCACCAGGCTGTGGCTCTGGCAGAGTTGTGATTTCAGTCAGGAGGCAGATGGGCCAGAGTGGCTTTACCAGCAGTAGCTGTGTGATCTTGATGTGTCACTTAACCGCTTTAGTCCTTGGTTTTCTCACCTGTAAAATGGGGCTGATAAGAGTGCTCGGCCCCCAGGGTTACAGGAAGGAGCATATGAGTTATGTACCAGAAATATTTAGCACAGGGCTTGGAAAATGGCAGCTGCTGTCATAGTAACGCCAGCACTCCCTGGGGCTGAACCCCACCATCATGCTGGACATTAAGATACAGTGAGTGCTTGTTAAGAAGCCCTTAAAAATTAGAAGACAAGAAGGGTAGGAAAATGAAGGGACAGATGCTGTCCAAAGCAGCATCTGATCACACACAAGTTAGGGGCACAGACTCTGGGGCCAGTTTAGCGATGAAACTTTTACTTAAGCTCCCAGAGCCTCAGCTCCCTCACTTATAAAATGGGCAGAATAATACTAATACCTTCTTCATAGGTTCGTTGGAACAGTTCAGTGAGTTGATGTGCAAAGTGCTTAGACTCTGTCTGGCCTGTGGAAAGCGCTACGTGGTACAGCAGCAGCATGTCTGTCATCACCAGCACCATCGGAGGATGTGCATTAGGGCGCCTGTGACCAGCCACACACACACAAAAGGGTGAAGTTCTCTACATAAATCATCTGGCTAAACAGAGAAGTCAAAGTGTGAAGCCCTGCTGAGTTCTCAGACAAGCTGTCCCCGGCACGCTGGGGCCCTTACAGAAACAATATGAGGGAAGCAAGAGACCTGAAAGGGCCCACTATTAAACAAAGAACTCTTGCAAAATAGATGAAAAAGGCAGACAACCCAATTTCTTTAAATGGACAAAAGACTTGAACAGACATTCCATAAAAGAGGCTGTCCAAATGGCAATAAACCCACGAAGAAGTGATCAACTTCATCAGTCATCAGGAAAATGCAAATTAAAACCACTATGAGAGGGCTTCCCTGGTGGCGCAGTGGTTGAGAATCTGCCTGCTAATGCAGGGGACATGGGTTCGAGCCCTGGTCTGGGAAGATCCCACATGCCGCAGAGCGGCTGGGCCCGTGAGCCACAATTACTGAGCCTGCGCGTCTGGAGCCTGTGCTCCGCAACAAGAGAGGCCGTGACAGTGAGAGGCCCGCGCACCGTGATGAAGAGTGGCCCCCGCTTGCCACAACTAGAGAAAGCCCTAGCACAGAAACGAAGACCCAATATAGCAATCAATCAATCAATCAATTAATCAATAAAAAAATAAATCTAAAAAAAAAAAAAAAAACAAACCACTATGAGATACCATTCCTCATCTCCTAGAATGGCTGTGATTAAAAAGATGGAAAATACCAAGTGTTGGAGAGTACCAGAACTCTCACACGCTTCTGGGAGGAGTGTAAGTAGGTAAAACAACTTTGAAAAACTGGCAACATCTACTAAAGATGAATATACACTGCACTATGACCCAGCAATTCCACCGTTAGGTTTACACCCAGCGTTCAAATGGGCAAGTGTTCACGAAAGACAAGTGTAAGAATGTCACGGCAGCATTATTTGTCACAGTCAAAAAACTGGTAACAACTCCATGTCCATTAACGGTAGAAAGGACAGTTAAATTGTGGTCTATTCATACAGCAGAAACCACACAGCAACGAGGAGTGAACTGCAGTCACACAACATCGCAGGTGAATCTCAGAGAGTGCTGAGTGGCAGAAGTGAGATATGAAAGAGTACGTTTATATAAAATTAGAAGTTCACTTAGAATGGTTATCCTTGGGGAGGGTGCAGGGACTGGAAAGGCTCGAGGGGGTTGGGGGGAACTGGAAATCCTTCAGTTCTTGATCTGGGTGCTCGGTTACGTGGGTGTATTCACTTTTTGAAGATTTATTGAATTATACATGATGATTTGTTTATGTGATATTTCAATAGGAAGATAACATTAAAACAAACAGGAGGTCCCAGTGGACCCTGCTCCTGGTCAGCCCCTGCCCCTTCCTTGGCTGTTATGAGATTCCCAGCTTCTAGACCACAGATGCCGCCAAAGTATAATCAGCCCCGAGAATCTCCCTCCAAATACCTCCAAGAGAGCTTCCCATTTCCTCATCATCTACCCCTGGTATTTGGAAAGGGCCAGAAACTTTAGAGCCCATAGATTCCAAAATCCCAAAGATTTTCTTTGGGCAAGAAACAATATTCTCCCATGACACCCCGCCGAGCAGACGTCTGTACTGGAGCTCACTACCCCTCACGGAGGGGCTCACGACCCCTCACGGAGGGGCTCAGGACCCCTCACGGAGGGGCTCACTACCCCTCATGGAGGGGCTCACTACTTTTGGAGGCAGCTCCCACTCTATAAAGCCCTTCCCTGCTCTGAGTTTAGGGGGCCCACTGGAAACACACTGCTTCAGCTCTGCCTTCTAAACCTTCTTTGGGTAACATCAGCTAGTACTCACGTTAGAATAAAACAGGAAAAGGAAGCACATTTACTGTCTGACCTGACATGTTTCCGTATCAGTCTGTTTGCACTGGCCATTTCAAAAAACAAAACCACTTCAAACACGACCATTAACAGTACATGTGGTAAACAAACTGAAGCTCTGGTTATGAGGTAAAGATCTTTTTCACAAAACTTTTACTTTATTTTTACAAACCCTAATGAAAGGATTGATTCAGGCCAAGGTCCTGAAAGGCTGAAACCATTGCATGAAGGGCTGGTGAGGACCTTTATGATACACCTCAGGCCCACCCACTGCCCGCCACCCATTCACGCATCCCCAGACTGTGACCACCGACACGACTGATGACTAACGGGGGCAACGAGATGCTGGCTCACGGACGTGATGCTTTGTGAAGTACACCGTGCCTCCCATGGAGTGTTTATTGACTCCTTGCTCCCAAAAAGAAGTTGAAGCTAAACCTAATTAAGACTTTGGAGCACCTTGCAGTTTACATATAGGCAATAGAGAAACAATTAAAATGATGCCACGAGGAAGCAAACAGACATATTCAGAATGTGGGACAGGGACTTCCCTGGCGGTCCAGTGGTTAGGACTCCACGCTCTCACTGTCAAGGGCCCAGTTTCGATCCCTTGTCGGGGAACTAAGATCCCGCATGCCATGCAGCACAGCCAAAAAAAAAAAACCAAAAAAGATTTGGTGAATCTTGGGACTTCCCTTGCAGTCCAGTGGTTAAGACTCTGTGCTTCCACTGCAGGGGGTGCAGGTTCAATCCCTGGTCAGGGAACTAAGATTCCCCATGCCGTGTGGCTCGGCCAAAAAAAAACAAAAAGGATTTGATGAATCTTAAAGGGAAATGTTTTTCCTTGTACTATTCTCTTTTTTTTTTTTTAAACTTTTTATTTCATATTGGCGTATAGTTGATTAACAATGTGTTAGTTTCAGGTGTTCAGCAAAGTGATTCAGTTATACATATACATGTATCTATTCTTTTTCAAATTCTTTTCCCATTTAGGTTTTTACATTATATTGAGCAGAGTTCCCTGTGCTATACAGTAGGTCCTTGTTGGTTATCCATTTTCAATATAGTGGTGTGTACATCCCTTGTACTATTCTTTTAACTTTTATATAGGTTTGAACTTTTTCCTCAATAAAAAGTGGGGAAAAATACTCCAGCAACAACAAAAAAGAAAGTAAGAAATTGAAAGAGGGAGAAGGAGGGAGAAGGAGAGGGAAGGAAGAAAAGAGGGAGGGAGTGGGGTAAAAATCTTGACAATTCTTGAATCTGGTTACCAGGGTGTTCATTATTCTATTCTTGTACTTTTTGTATATGTTTGAAATTTTTCAAACTAAAAAGTTAATGTTAAAAAAAAAAGGCATAGGCTTCTCTGGTGGCACAGTGGTTAAGAATCCACCTGCCAATGCAGGGGACATGGGTTCGAGCCCTGGTCCGGGAAGATCCCACATGCCACAGAGCAACTAAGCCTGTGCGCCACAACTACTGAGCCCGCGCACCTAGAGCCCGTGCTCCGCAACAAGAGTAGCCACCGCAATGAGAAGCTTGCACACCGGAATGAAGAGTAGCCCCCGCTCGCCACAACTAGAGAAAGCCTGCGTGCAGCAAGGAAGACTCAACACAGCCCAAAATAAATAAATAAAAGTAAATAAATTAAAAAAAAAAAAAAAAAAAAGGCATAGCAATGATCTGTTCTTATTTCCCCGTAATGCTTATGTGGCCTTTTCCGGGGGCCTGCGCTGGACCATGGTGCTTCCCCAGCACAGCATCTCACTTCATGTCTCATCCAACCAGTGAAGGGGCAGCTCTTACTGTCATGAGTTTGCAGATGAGGAAATGGCTCAGAGAGGTGGGAGGCCTTCCCAACCTAACACGCAGAACTGGACACAGCCAGTCTCATTCCAGAGCCTGCGTCCTTAACCCCCATACTGCCTGACCAGAAGCACCCTAAAACATCATCTCGTCCAGAGAGAAACTCACGCTGACTCTGTTTTCAGCTTTGATACCCTATAAGGACCTTCTCTAGCTCCGCCTTGTGCAATGATAAGGGCAAGTCCTACGGCTCGGACACACACTCTTCTGTAGCGCCTGCTGTGTTTCCAGAAGCATTTCCTCTTGCATCCACTTCCTCTGTCCTAATAGCCGAACCCATGGCCGGATTCACCTCCCTGAAGCCTTGCAGCTCCCACAGTGATCCTGCTCCTTCCTAACTTAAAGCCCCACTCCCCATCTGTAGCCCTGCACCCAAATTCCTCAGTCAGACATTCTGGCTCCATTCTTCCTGAACTGTGTGACCTTGGGCAAGTGAGCTCACATCTCTGAGCCTCAGCCTTCTTACCTGTAAAGTGAGGCCAATAACAGCACCTACCTAACAGGGTTGTTGTGAAAATCAACTGAGATAATGTAAGGAAAGAACTCAACATGACGCCTGCCTAGGTCCTGAATAAATGTTCCTTTTCACAGTTTGGCCTCATCTCTCCCTCCCTCCCTTCCTTATGTCCATCCACTCGCTCCCTCACCCATCCCAAGTCTCCCCTCTGTCTGGCTGGTTGAAGACTGCCTGGACCAGTCATGGTTCATACACTCTGTTTATGGTATGACCCTTGGCCGCCCCCCACGCCCACTTGGTGCCCCCTACCCAAGACTTACCCCCTGGGAGTGCAGATACTCCACGGTCTTGCCGATGGTGTGCAGGACGAAGCTGGCCTCACGCTCCGAGAAGAATTTCTGCCGTAGGATCTTATCCAGCAGCTCCCCTCCCCGCATCAGCTCTGTCACCAGGTACACGTGTTTGCCATCATCGTACACCTGCCAGAGACCTCACCATCAGGCCCCTCCCCTTGATGCCAGGCCTGGGCCCCTTGGCCACCAGCTCACCAGGACAGGAAGGAAGGAATGACATGAGGCTTGGGCGTGTGTTCTGCTCTATGCTTCAGTCACCCTGGCAGGGCCTTCACCTATCTGGGCCCCTGGACAGGATGCTGGCTCTGTCCTGATGGGCAGGAAAGCTCTCAGAGACTGCCTGGGTCTGAAGTGGAGGGCACTTGGGTGCAGCCGGATCAGAGGCACTAAGGGGGGGTCCCCCCATCCATAAGCAGAGGAGAAGGATCAGAAGTCAAAAGAATGGCAGCCCTGAGACCGGTCCTAGAGTCGAGGGCCCCCGTCCCCAGCCCACTCTCAAGGACCCCCACTTACATCTTTCAGAGTGATGATGTTGGGGTGCTGCCCGTACCGCAGAAGAATCTCAATCTCTTCCGAGGGATCTCGCTTGCTCTTGTCGATGACCTGAGGAGAGGGGTGCGTGTGGTGGTGTCCGAGGGACCGACTCCAGACTCCCTTCCCGCCACAGAGCCCACGCTGCAGGGCGTGGAGTCTCAGCCACACACCTTTCACCCATCCACAGAGCCTCAGGCACCAACCCTCCCCCACCAACGGGCCAGGGCTACATAGCCCCCCACCTCCACCCCGCCAAGCGGTCTCAGCCGAGACAAGGTCGAGAGGCCTACCTTGACAGCATACTCCATGGTGGTGGCCTTGTGGACACAGCGCTTGCACTCGGAGTAGGAGCCCACACCGATCGTCTCTTTTACCACATAGCCGTCGCTAAAAACCAGGTTCTTTCCGTGTAGTTGCTGCAGGAGACCAACAGGTGGGACTGACCCCGAGCTCTAGGATGCAGAGGTCATCCCCCCAGAACCCAAGGCCTTGGCACTGTGGAGATGGCACTGGGCAAGAGGCTGGAGGCCCGGGGTAGAAGGTTGGCTGTGTGACCTCGGGCAAGAATCTGCCCCTCTCTGGGCCTGTTTTCTACACTATATGATGGGCACACTCACTCTCTCCAGGGTGCCTGGCTGCAGTCTGTGGTTAGTGGGTGCTGGAGGGGGCAGGCAATAGGCCACAACACACATGGAGTGGTTTCAAGCTCCGAGAAGCCCAGGCAGGACTGAGAGGGATGCAGGAGTCCTGAGCCAGGTTCCAGCTCTGCCACTTACGTGGCCTTCAGTGAGTTGCCTCCCCTTTCTGGGTGACACAGCCCACCTCAAGGGGTGTCTCGAGGCTCTGAGACATTAACAGTATCAGATGCTGCTATGGTGCTGAGAGTGTGGCAGGCACTATTCCGAGCACTTTTCACCAGGTGACCCACAGCCCGTGGACGGCCCTGGTTCATGTCTGTTGTCCTCACATCCAGTCTGGTTTAACGTTTGTCCGCAACCAAGATATCCCAGGTGGATAATAAATCACAGTCACCTTAACTTTACACACATTAACTCACATAATCCTCGAAACAATCCTTGGAGAAAGGTTTTATCATCACCCCCATTTGCAGATGAGGAAACTGAGGCACTGGGAAGGTGAATGTCCCCTCCACAGTCCCTGACCTTGGAAGCTCTGACCCAGGCAGGGAGCTCCAAAGTCTACATTCTTTTTTATTTTGTTTGTTTGTTTTTTTTTGTTTGTTTTTGTTTTTGTTTGTTTTGTTGCTGTCATTTTGTGGCCGCACGGCGCAGCATGCAGGATTCTAGTTCCCCGACCAGGGATTAAACCCACAAACCCCTGCAGTGGAAGCATGGAGTCTCAACCCCTGAACCACCAGGGAAGTTCCCGAAGTTCACCTTCTTGCCTCTCGACTCTAAATTTCCTACAGAGCCAGGAAAGTGTGCAAATGGGGGACAAGTGGAAGGAGACCCGAGTGGCACGCCACCCACCCCCGTCAGGACCAGCCACTCCCCAGCAGCACCACCCTGGGCACTCCCTGGCATTTACCCAGGCCCTACAATGTCCTGGCCCTGTGTCAGGAACCTCATAACCGTGTTGTTATCCCTGTTTTACAAATGGGGAAACTGAGGCTCAAGGAGGCTGGAGGCCCAGTGGGCTCCACCGTGGCATCAGGGTTTGAACCCAAACCTATCCAAGTCCAGAGCCTGTGTTCTCAGCCGTTCTGCCTTGTGGCTTCTAGGTGGAAAAGGACAACTGAGCAGCAGCCTCCTGCCCCTCACCTGTACCACCGAGTGCAGGGGCGCCTGCATGGCCCGAGGCTTGCCGTCGTCCTCCATCAGGCCAGTGGCCACGAAGCTGAAGCCACGGAACAGCTGATGGGCACCAGCGCTGGGGGGGATGCCTGGGGAGTCTGCAGGGGCAGGAGAGGGATGTGAGCCAGAGGAGGTACCCTTGACCCGAGGCAGCCCAGCAAAGTGGACCCCAGGGGCTTCCAGGCCTGCCTCAGCAGCTGGCCGTGGTGGCAGCCTGGGCAGGGCCCCCCATCCCCGGCCTTAGTTAGCCCATCTGCCCATGTGTGTTTAGAAGAGCCCAGCCCTGACACACAAGGAACAGAAAGACCCTCACCTCCACCACCCGCCCAGGCCAAGGCACTTTATCCCTTCCTGGAGGCCTCCCTGCCTCTGGTCTGCCCCTTCAGGTCCATCTTCTGTGCAGCAGCCAGAGGGATAGTTCCAACCACAAGTCTACCCACTGCCTGTACCCTTCAAATGCCCCCCTCTGCCCTCAGGAGAGCCCAGCTCCTCAGCCTGGCAATGAGGTGCTTGTGAGCTTAGCCTCCTCTCTCCCCACTCCACAGCTCAGCCACGCCAAGCTTCTCAGATCCTTAAGGAAGACTCTGAGCCCCTGCACATGCTGTTCCTGCTAACTACAATCCACTCCTTGTCTATCCTTTGAGGCTCAGCTTACACACTGTCCTCTGAGAAACCCGGCCTCATGCTGCTCCTCCAGCCCCTCGCCCCATTAAGCTGCACTTGTCGTGCTGCCCAGAGCTGTCCTCATGTCTCTTCCCCCACTACAGCCTGAGCCATGTGAAGGCAGGGCCTGGGTCTGTCTTGTTCACCATCAATGCTCCCATGGCTGGCACACAGTAGGGACTTGGTACGTATTTGTCAGATCAACAAATAAAGATGGGACAGACTGCTTGGAGAAGTGCTAAGCTCGCTGACATCAGAGATGTGCAATCCACAGTGAGAAAAGCACCCCCTCTGCTAAACCCGCCCCTCCAGGAGACCTTCCAGAACGAACACTCTTCCCCAATATCTGGCCAAAATGTTAGGATTTACCAAGTTCCCTCCCAGAAGCCCCGTACTTGGCTTCTAGCAGTAACCCCAGAGACTGAGTGGGTCTATGGCTGAGCCCATGTTTCAGATGAGTCACTGAAGCCCAGTGGTCAGAGTAGCCAAAGCCGATTCCCACACTCGCCCCTGACCTGTGGGCACTATCACTCCTGCTGCCAGACCGTCTCCACCTCATGTGTTTGCCGGGTCAGATACTTTAGCCCTGACGTGAGTGTGAGCCTGATGTGTCTCGTCTTTCCAGGGGGCTGAAGATGCCCAGGGTAGGGGTCCCGACTTCTCTGCTGCGGCCTTCACCCCCACCCCCCTCACCCAGGCACAAAGAGGCCCATAGAGTCCCGGAGTGGGACGACCAGGCAGAATGAGATGGAGACAAGGAGTCAGAGACCCATCCACCTGTCTGCCCACACACCTGGGCCTGCCGCAGCCCTGACCACCCCTGTGCCCCGAGGCCCCTGACTCCTGCTTCCCTCCTGTACCAGTCCAAGACAAACCGGACAAAGGGCGCACCCTTGGGCGTGCGGGATGTGAACTCAGTGTCAAAGTAGAAGGTGTCATCGGGTTGTGCCACAGCCGGCTTGAAGGGTGGCTTGATCTCGCGCCGGTACAGCTTCTGCAAGGCGGGGCGGGCACACTGGTCACCTCGGCACCTCCACAGCCTGCCAGTGGCCCCGTGCAGGAGTCAATGGCCTGGATGGAGCACAGGCTATGCAGACAGGGCAAAACCGCTTGCCCTTGGGAGGCCAGCCCATGCCTCCAAGGCCATGGTGTCACCTCTGCTTCTTATGGGAGGCCCTAGGCAGTAGAAGCCCCCTCCGACCACAGGTGAATCCCTGACTGGGGCTCTGGGGTGGACAGACACACTCACATTCCAGTCAATGGTGGAGTAGAAGACATGCCGCTTGATTTCCTCTGCCCCATCAGGGCCGGAGCCTGAAAAAGCCCAGATGAGAGGTCTGCCCTGGGATGCTCCAACCCGCAGGCACCCGCCCTGTCCTCCGAGCAGCCTCGCCTCACTGTGGTCTGGGACCAGTGGCTGGGCTCACGCTGCCCCAAATCCATCCAGCCATCACCCTGAGGCCTACTGCCCACTCAGCATTTTCCACTGTCTGGAGCCCCTCTATGAACAAGCTCCAACGTACTGACAGGAGAAGGAAAGCCCAGAGAAGAGAGGCCAGGCAACTTGCCCAAGGCCAAAGTCAGGACAGGCCGCACCTGTTCCAAGATCTGCAGGGGGCCCCCACCTCCCTCCCAACTCAGGCCTCATCTTGCTGCTCTTATCCCATTGCCCTTGTCAGCCACCAGACAGGCTCTCACTCCATTCAAGCCCAGGGACCTGGACGGGACCTTACAAAGCTGGTCATGATCCAGGTGAACCCAAGAGCCAAGGAGCCAACACATACTGAGCAGCTGCTCCAGGCACATTCGTGTGACTTCATTTAATCAACAGAGCTTGGGGCTTCCCTGGTGGCGCAGTGGTTGAGAATCTGCCTGCCAATGCAGGGGACACGGGTTCGAGCCCTGGTCTGGGAAGATCCCACATGCCACGGAGCAGCTGGGCCCGTGAGCCACGGCTGCTGAGCCTGCGCATCTGGAGCCTGTGCCCCGCGACGGGAGGGGCCGCGATAGAGAAAGGCCCGCGCACCGCGATGAAGAGCGGTCCCCGCACCGCGATGAAGAGTGGCCCCCGCTTGCCGCAACTGGAGAAAGCCCTCGCAGGAACCGAAGACCCAACACAGCCAAAAATAAAATAAATAAATAAATAAATAAATAAGAAAATCCTTTAAAAAAAAAAAAAAAAATCAACAGAGCTTGAGATCACTGTCCTCCATGGAGACGAGGACCTAGGGCTCTGGGGGGAGAAGTCAACTGCCTTGGGTCACTTCGCTCACAAATGGTACTCACTTGATCAACAAATATTTGTGGAGGGACCACTGTGTACCAAGCAGTGGGGTCCTGTCATGGGGCTGGGACTGGGACCTGAGCCTCTGACGCCTGGGCTCGTGCTCCTCCCGTGCAGGGCCTCTGTCCTCATCCCCCGGGGGAGCAGAGATGACTCAGTTCCTGCCTTCCCCCTACACACAGGTCACCCCACTGCCCCAAACGCCACACATGGAGCCAGAAAGCAGGGTGGCCGGGGGCATTGTCTCCCCACACAAAGGACAACGGCCTCTTTCAGCCCCAGATGTGGCCCCGTGGCCTAGGCCGCAGCTGTACCCCGCTCCCCTCCCCTGAGCTGGGGCTGCTTACCGAGTCGGTTGGCAGGATTCCGCTTGAACAGGGACCGCAGGAGGCTCTGGGCTTCTGTGCTCAGAAACTGCGGCATGCCTAGCTTTGCCCTGAAATGGCCCGCGGGTCTCATCAGGGCAGAGCCCCGCCCCAGAGGCCCCGTATCACCTCCCACCTCTGTCCACGTCTAGTTTCCAGCTCAGTCCAGACAAGCCATCCTCAAACTCCCCTCCCAAAGATTCAGGGATTCCCCTCCCACAGGCCCCTATGGGTGAAAAGGGAGCCCTAGGAAGCACAATGCTCAACCCAGAGGAGTGTCTCATTAATGGGGAATCTGAGGCAGGTGCAGGGTGTTACTCTGGCCCCCAAACTGGGGCCAGGCGTGGAGGAGACCCTGAGGTGTCAGAGAGGGGCTGGAGCTTACTTCAGAATCAGTGTCATGGTCTCCTTCCGGTCCTTTCCCTGGAAGGGCAGGGAGCCCGTCAGCATCTCAAACTGCAGAGAACAAGGGTCTGTTCAGGCTCTGGTCCCATCTCCCAAGCCCCCCCACCTCCTCCCACCCCGGCCACTCAGCTCCATGCCTAGGAGGTCCACCTGGATTAAGAACTGTGTCTGTCCCTCCCCGCTCTGTCAATCAGACCATGAGGAACAGTACTAGGGGTCCAAAGCCGGGGAGAGGCCCAGCACAGGGCTGGGGGCACCCCAGGTGGGGCTGAGCCTGGAATCCTTCCAAGGAAGGAAACTGCAGCTGGGTGGAGGGTGAGGCCAGCTTAGCTGTGAGAGGACAAGAGGAGAGCCTTAGAGACCATCATCCACCCCCTTACACAGATGGGGAAACTGAGGCCCAGGGCCTGGGCTGGATGCTTTATCCCTGCCTGGGCACTCACCATCAACACCCCATAGGACCACCAGTCTGCACTGTGGGTGTGGCCCTGGCGGTTGACGACCTCGGGGGCCATGTACTCCACCGTCCCACAGAAGGAATAGGCCTTCTTCTCGTGGTCAATGGCCTCCTTGCTCAAGCCGAAGTCTGTGGCAAGGAGGGCAAGAAGACACATCTTCAGGACCCCCTGCCTTCCTCGCTGCCACTCCCTGCACACCTATCCCTCCTGCCCAGAGGCCTGAGGGCATCACCCCCCATCACACTCAGGAGGAAGCTGAGGCTCAGGGAGGTTAGGTGACCTGCCCAAGGTTACACAGTGGGGAGCTGGGATTCAAACCCAGGCCCTTCCAGGTCTGGGGCCTGGGCTTTTGACCGCTTCCAAGCGCCTGGCATAGCCCCTCAGAAAAAGCGGATCCCCTGGCACTCAGCCCAGGCCCATCAAGAGCCCATCCTGCCCTCCCCTGAAACCGGAGGGGTCAGGTGCCCTCCACTCACCAGTGAGTTTGATGTGGCCTTCCTCATCCAGAAGGATGCTGCAATGGAGAGATGGGAGTCAGGGCCCCTCAGCTGTGGGCCCTCGGTGGGTTCAGGGGACACCACGGGGCCTGTGGGGGTCGGGTCCAGCCCAGAGAAGGGATCCACCCAGGGCTGCTCATCTGATGAATGGGCAGGTGGAGCGGGTGTTGGTGGTGCCCTGTAGGTGTGTTGCCTACCTTCTTGCTAATTCTTGAAACAACTGTGTGAGGTAGGTACTTTCATGGCCCCATTTTAACAATGGGGAAGCTAAGGCTCAGGGAGGTTAAATAACTCCCCCGGTCATAGAGCTAGTAGGTGGTAGAGACAAGATTTGAATTCGGGTCTGCCTGACTCTAAAGCCACATCTCATTCTACCTCAGCACCTGCCCCTGGCTCCCAAGTTACCACTTGAGGATATTCAGATGTTAAGGAAAATTCTAGAGAGGGCCATATCAAGGAATGACCTTCAATGGTGGCATCTCAGATGTCACACTGGACTAGCAAAAAAAGTAGGCAACACCCAGGCACAGAGGTACCTGGCCCTTGGTAATGGCAGTACTAGAGATCAGGCAGCCCCTCGGGTGAGCCTGCTGCCTCCACCACTCTGCTCCACCCACCCGTTCATGGGGCAGCCCATCAGGCTGGCTCTGTCCCCCAGCGGGCTGGCTCTGTCCTAGAAGAGGGCCCAGGGCCTGCCTCTGCACACCCTAGGGAGGCCGGGCGCGGCTGGGCCTTCACTCACTTCTCAGGCTTCAGGTCTCTGTAAATGATGCCCAGGCTGTGCAGGTGGTCCAGGCCCAAAGCCAGCTCGGCCAGGTAAAATTTCACATCCTCCTCCGTGAACATAACCTGCAAGAGGCGGGAGAGGGCTGCAGCTGGGATCGCTTCTCGCTCAGGAGCTGGGGCACTGGGCAGTCAGCAGCTTCCCAGTCCTCCTTCGAGATTCCAGTGCCGTACACCCTGCTCTGTATGAAGGGGTCTGAAGAATAAAATGACTAGCATCCAAGTCACTCATGGTAGCACTGAAATGCAAACAGCGAAAGGCTGGAAACAACCCAAGGGTCAAGCAGTAGACTAGAATAAACTCTCTCCCCCCATAACGGAGTGCTGTGCAGCCATGAACTAGAACAAGGATTCCTCCATGTTCTGATATGGATCCGTCTCCAAGATACACTGCTGTGAAAAAAGCAAGATACAGAACAGCATATACAGAACAGTACTTTGTATGTAAGAAAGTAGGGGTCAGGATTCAGAACACACAATGAATTGGTTTGTATTTCCAAAGAAACGTGGGAAGCTTAGATAAAAACCAATAAAATGTTTATCTGTGGGGGGTTGGTAGAGGGGGCTGGAGTGGGAGGAAGACTTCTCAATGAATATTTTTCTTTTCAATCATGTATTATCTATTTAAACGTTAAAATAACATTTTAAAAATTTAAAAAGTTTGGTTCTCTTCTAAAGTTTAAGTTGTATTAATGGTCTCATTTTTATATTTGGCTCAAATTCTTTTTTTTTTAAATAAATACATTTATTTATTTATTTATTTTTGGCTGCGTTGGGTTTTTGTTGCTGCATGCGGGCTTTCTCTAGCTGTGGCGAGCGGGGGCTACTCTTCGTTGCATTGCATGGGCTTATTGCAGTGGCTTCTCTTGTTGCAGAGCACAGGCTCTAGGCACACGGGCTTCAATAGTTGTGGCATGTGGGCTCAGTAGTTGTAGCTCGCGGGCTCTAGAGCGCAGGTTCAGTAGTTGTGGCGCCTGGGCTTAGATGCTCCACGGCATGTGGGATCTTCCCAGACCAGGGCTCGAACCCATGTCCCCTGCATTGGCAGGCGGATTCTTAACCACTGCGCCACCAGGGAAGTCCTCAATTTCTTTTCTTTTTTTTTTAAAAGGAATTCCTTTATTTTTATTATTTATTTATTTATTTATTTATTTTTGGCTGTGTTGGGTCTTCGTTTCTGTGCAAGGGCTTTCTCTAGTTGCGGCAAGCGGGGGCCACTCTTCATCGCGGTGCGCGGGCCTCTCACTATCGCGGCCTCTCTTGTTGCGGAGCACAAGCTCCAGATGCGCAGGCTCAGTAGTTGTGGCTCACGGGCCCAGTTGCTCCGCGGCATGTGGGATCTTCCCAGACCAGGGCTCGAACCCGTGTCCCCTGCATTAGCAGGCAGATTCTCAACCACTGCGCCACCAGGGAAGCCCCTCAATTTCTTTTATGTGAGTTCAAAATCCTTTTGGTTAACTGGACATAATGTTAAAGCCTCTAGCTTTCTAGGTGGATTTGGGCTTCTCTGCATCCCTCATAGCCCTGCCCAGAGAAGCCCTGAAAGAATGGAGGTGAAGAGGTGAGAGCCACCCTTAGCTTCCTGGAATCAGGGCAGCATCAGATCCAGAGCCTGATTCTCCTCAGACCATCTTGGGGGAAACTCTCAGAGGCTTTGCCAGGGAATGGCCTCTGTCCCAGGATGGGTCAGGGACGGCTGGGTAGGTCTGAGGAGTCCCAGGTTGAGGTCTCACTGTCATGCCAGCTCCATCCTGGTGCCCTGGCAGTGGGGTGTCAGCTCACCTCTTTAGAGAGCCGTGTGAAGAGGTCCCCGCCACGCAGGAAGTCCAGAATAAGGTAGAGCTTGCCCTCGGTCTGGAAGGCTGGGGAGAGAGGAAAAGGCCATGGTGGAACCAGCTGGGCCCTGGGCCCTGCCCCTCTGATCCCAGCTCCCTTAGCCTGCTGGGTGGCAGAGAGGGCAACATACAGGGAAGGCAACAGCCCACCAGCAAGGGCAAAGGCTGGCAGGTAGGGTAGAAGCTCAGGTAGGGTCTGCAGTCTCACCGTAGTGCAGCTTCACCACAAATGGGTGGTTTACATCAGCCAGGATGTCTCTCTCCATCTTGGTCCGAACGCGGTCACGCACTGGTCAGAGGAGGAAGGCGGTTACCAAGGGTCTGGCCACCCAACACAGCTATCCCCAGCCCTGGCTAAGAAGGACCCTCTTTTCTACTTGTTCCTCACGTCTCTCGACAGGGCCCAGGGCTGGCCCTTGGTGCCCTGCCCATCTCTCTAGCCCTGTCTCTTGCCATGCCCCAAGGAGGCCATTCAATCCAGCCAGTTTAAGCAACCTGTTCCTTGTGTGCCCTTAGCCTCTGCCCCCGTGGCTCCCCCTGGGATGCCTTCATCAGCCCCCTCTCCATCTGGCATAAAAATCCCCAATTCCAGTCCAGGGCAGATTCTCTGGGCCTGAAATTCAGACTCATGGGTCTCAGCAGGCATCCCACAAACACTTTTTTTTTTTTTTAAAGAGTAAAAGTCCCGGGACTTCCCTTCCCTGGCGTTTCAGTGGTTAAGAATCCGCCTGCCAATGCAGGGGACATGGGTTCAAGCCCTGGTCCGGGAAGATCCCACATGCCGCGGAGCAACTAAGCCCGTGCGCCAAAACTACTGAGCCTGAACTCTAGAGCCCTCAAGCCACAACTACTGAGTCCACGTGCCGCAACTACTGAAGCCCGCGCACCTAGAGCCCGTGCTCCGCAACGAGAAGCCATTGCAATGAGAAGCCCACGCACCACAATGAAGAGCAGCCCCCGCTCGCCGCAACTAGAGAAAGCCCGCACGAGCAACAAAGACCCAACACAGGGGCTTCCCTGGTGTCGCAGTGGTTAAGAATCCTCCTGCCAATGCAGGGGACACAGGTTTGAGCCCTGGCCCGGGAAGATACCACATGCCGCGGAGCAACTAAGCCCGTGTGCCACAACTACTGAACCTGCGCTCTAGAGCCTGCGAACCACAACTATTGAGCCTGCGTGCCACAACTACTGAAGCCCGTGCACCTAGAGCCCGTGCTCCACAAGAGAAGCCACCGCAATGAGAAGCCCACGCACCACAACGAAGAGTAGCCCCCGCTCACTGCAACTAGGGAAAGCCTGTGCGCAGCAACGAAGACCCAACGCAGCCAAATATATAAATAAATAAATAAATAAATAAATAAATAAATAAAAAGACCCAACACAGCGAAAAATAAATAAATCAAATAAATAAATTAAAAAAAAAAAAAGGCTACTCCCATGTGAGCCCACACCCTGTGAGGCTACAACCCACGCTCTCCCGGGCTCCCTGGTCACAGCACCAACTGCACCGCGCTGCAGAGTCTGCTCAGCCTCTCCTGCCCCAGCCTGGGAGCCCTTCGCGGCATTTTTCTCCTCCTACCATCCCTCCTGGGGAAGGACTCCCATCCCTACCAGGCTGGCCTTGGGGTACCACAGCTGCATCACCCCACAGACAGCCCTTTGTGGCTCCATGACCCCAAGGCCAAGACCTCCTCTTCTCCGCCGCCCCCCACCCCAGCCGGGGCCCGCGTCCCCTGGTCAGTGACCACACCGGTTCCCAGGCTGGTCAAAGAGACACTACCCAGCCCAAAGCCCACTCCCAACCACCCTCACGCCCTCTGCAAGTCCAGGGGTTCTAGACCAGGGTTCAGCTCCCTTCTCTGAGCCCATCCATCTCTGCGGCCTTGCCTTCACCCACCCTCTCCTACCCACCCAGCTGCCTCCTTTCTCGGGTTCCCTCCTCTCCTCTCACGCCCTTCTCCACCCCAAGACGTCTCCCTCTGACTCTCCTAGCATTGCGAAGCAACTCTGCTGACAGAACAAGGCCCCCCGCAAACACAGTGCACTCACCCCCTGCCTCCTTCCACTCACCTTCAGCTACAGTCAGCACCTGGCTTAAGGGGAGCGGGAAGGGGTGGGGTTAATCCCCAGAAGTCTGTTCTTCTGAATGGACCCTGTCTTTGCCATCAGGTGAGGTGGGGGATAAGGAGCGGCTGAGAATAGGCCTGTTTCTCTACCTTCAGACTAGGTACTCCTGGTGACAGAGCTATCTCCTCCATCAGACCCAAGGCCCTTGAGAGCTGGGCTGTCTCCTTCAATCTGTGCCCAGCCTGGGCTCCGCATGGGGGAGGTACCCCCCACTCACCTTTCAGTGTCGCCTTCTTTAGTACCTTCATGGCATACAGGTGCCCACTGTCAGGCCGGGTGACCTTCCGCACCAGGAAGACCTGAGAAGGCAGCGGGGGGGAAAGCAGGGGAGGAGCTGGGCGGGGGGCCGAACACATCAGCTCCCATGCTCCAGGTCCCAGGCTGACCTCCAACTTCCCTAAGCACCAAGTTGACCTTGTGTCCCCACTGGGTACCACGGTGACCTCTCTCCTCCTCCCCTTAGACCCATCAACCCTTGCCCTCTGATCTTTTGAGCTCCAAGGTGACCCTCCCACCTGCTCTCTGACATGACCAGTGTTGCCCTTCCAGCTGTGGGCTCAGGACTCACTTTGCCAAAGGATCCCTGGCCCAGAACCTTGAGGAGCTCAAAATGGGATGGGTCGGCCTTCTCAGAACCAGCCTTGACATGGTGCGTGATGGAGATCTCCTTGAGGACGTCCTCATCCTGATGGAGGAACAGAGCTGGTGAGCACAGTGGGCCCCATTCAGGTCAGCATAGGGCATGTCCCCCCATCCAAGTCTACTCCCACCGGATCTCAGCAGACAGCGTCCTGCAGGCCCAACCAGCCAGCTACCCTGACAGGGCCTCCCAGTTCATCAATAGCAAAAGCCGGGGAGGGTCAAACTACCAAGGTGCCAGGTCAGGTGAGCTCCTATTCCTCCTGCTGCTCCAGGCTGCTCAGGCCCAGAGGGGTGCCCAGGCTCGGCCAGGTGGAGGCAAGCCCAGGCTCGGCCAGGTGGAGGCAAGCCCAGGCTCTGGCTGAGGCCCACGAACCTGCCCCAGGTCCTCCCTGTGAGGCTCCCCTCCCCCTGCTGCAAAGGTTTTCGTTTTGCCACAATAGGAAGTAGGGTTTGTTCTCATACTGGGAAGGCACAACTGGGCTTTCGTTCCTGGTCAAGATGGAAGATGGGCTCTCTCTGGCTAGAAGAGGGCTGAGATACACAAGAACCCAAGAGTCACCTCAGACTCCCCCACCAACCGGTAAGTGCCAGTCTGGGGTGGGTAGGAGCTAAGGCCAGAGACTCTATGCTCCACCCTCTGAAACTTCCTTCATATAAGTCTACTAGAAACTCCTTGCCATGTCCCAGTTGTTCTAGGACCCCTCTGCTCTCCCTCCAATCTGTCGATATGGCCCTGGAGCCCTGAAGTGCCTCCTCACCTCCCCAGGAAGCAAGTCTGGGCAGGGTCCAGTCACCCAGTAGGGACAGGCATGGGCAAGGAGAGCCCAGAGCCAGCTGAAGCTAAACTGGCTTCCAAGGCACCTGCTCCAAGGGCCACAGTCAGGCCAGGCCCAGACATCTGGGCACACTCACCGAGTCCTGCCTGGGGCCAGAGCCAGGGCCAGGGGCAGGAAGAGAAGTCTGGCTGATCCTGGGCCGCTGCTTCCTGGGCAGCCAGGGGAGCAGGGCCCAGAGCCGCAGACGGGGCAGCTTGGGATCCTGCTCCATCCGCCCGGGCCGGGCCGAGGCACCATGGCAGGAGCAGGCAGCGTCCGGGGCTGCTGCGGAGGTGGCCAGGCCCAAGGCGGATGTGCAGGGTGAAGGCGGGGGCTGGGCCCAGCCCAGGACTGCCAATCACTCAGGGCCTGTGGTTTCCCAGCTCCCTTACCACGCTCCCTTCCTCTCTCTTCCCCCTCCCCATTGCCTGAGGGCTGCCCTCTGGCCCTCCTCCCCGTCCTCCCTGTGGGCCTTCAAAGGGAAAGCCCCACGCCAACCCAGCTACTGAGGAGTAGATAGGTACCCAACAGGGAGAGACAGGCAACTAACTTGTAGAGGCAGATAAAGAGGGACACCCAACAGGCAGAGGCAGGCATCCTACAGGTGAAGACAGATGGGTACCTAGGAGTACCTAGGAGTAGATAGGTACCCAACAGGCAGAGGCAGGCAACCTACAGGTGAAGACAGATGAAGGCGGGCATCCAACAGATGGGTAGGAGAGTCCACATGCCCAACAGGCAGGGATGGATAGGGGCATGTGCCCAACAGGCAGAGGTAGGAAGAACACACATCCAACAGGCAGAGACAGATGGGGACATGTACCCAACAAGCGGAGGCAGGAAGGGGCTCATACCTAATAGGCAGAAGTGGACAGAGACTCATACCTAACACGCAGAGGCAGATGGGGACACATATCCAACAGGCAAAGGTAGATGGGGACATGTACCCAACAGGCAGAGACAGATGGGGATCCAACAGGCAGAGGCAGATGGGGGCTGCATCCAACAGGTGGAGACAGATGGGGACATGTACTCAACAGGCAGAGACAGAAGGGGACACAACCCAACAGGCGCCCAGCACGTGACATGTACCCAACAGGTGAAGACAGACACTCATGAGGTGGAGACAGAGACAGGAGCTCAACAACAGAGGCAGGTGGGCAGCAGCCAGCATCAGTGAGGCCCAAAGAGACTGACAGATACGCAGGGCAGACACACAGGCAGGAAAGACACACAGACACCCCGAGAGTCAGACCCTGGGCTTAAGGGAAGACCTCCAGGTTCTTGCTGGTGTGCCTGGGGGCAGGAAAGCGGTGAGGGGACATCACCTGAAAACTTGCAGCGCTTGGGAGAGCAGTCTGGTATTTGTGGCAGACTCATCTCTGAGGAATTCCATTTCTTTGGAGTTTCCTTCCCATGCTATGGCCTGAGAGGCCCAGGATCAAGACACTGGAGACCGAGATGGATGTCTCCTGAGTGTAAACTGATGGCTTTGATCCAAATATCCCAAAGCTGTCATCCCCCACTTCAGGAACAAGAAACTGAGGCCCACAGGACAGTGACTCACCCAGGCTCAAAGTGAAGAGGTGGCAGAGCCAGCTCAAACCCAAGTCCTTCCCCTGGTTACTGCCTGGCCTGGGGTCAGCAGACCTCAAGTACCAGGAAAGCGTGGGCAGGTAAGTCAGTCAGAGCCACGTCCTGCCTTTCCAATCCTGCCCGCTCCCTTAGTACCAGGACAGTCTGGGGACTTCCCATTCTAGATGTTGACCCTCAGAGACACAGCCCCATCTTCAGGGGACCCTGAACAGCCACAGAAGCTGCAGTCACAAAAAGCTGCAGGCTAATCAGGCCCCTGAGTGTAACCCAGTGGGTGGGACAGGCAGAAAGCCCAGCTCAGAGAGGGGCTGGGGAGGGCCAAGACCACAGAGCAACCTCTACCCACCCCATCCTGAGGTCTGAATCTCCACCTGTCTGTCTGCCTCTGACTGAGAACACTCCCTGGGGACACAGGCAGTCACCCGGAAACCCCAGGGGACACAGCCACCCCCAAACCCATTCCTTGCCCAGAGTCATGACAGACCCCGCTGGAGACAGGCCAACCCTCTGCTCACCTTTCTGGGACAGGGGAGTGAGTCTCTCTCAACTCTGGGGAAATCTGCTGGGGTCTGCATGGTGGGGCCCAAGCCGGCGGCCACAGGGCCCAGTTACTTCCCTTACTTCTGCTTTTTCAGCTTTCCTGGCCCAGAAGGCAGGGTCCCTGACCCCCTCCTTCTCACTTCCCCCTCTGCAGGGAGGAGGGACAGAAGATGGCTTAGGCTCCCCTGCTAAGGAGGGGACAGTGCAGACCCCAAACCCAGGGCTCCAGGGTGGGCCCAGAGAGACACCCCTCATCTCCTCTGATCCTAAGGAAAGGAGACTAGAACACAGACAGAAGTTACAAGGAGATGAGGCAGTGACACAGTGGGTACCCCACACCTGCCAACATCCCCTGGAGAGAATGGGGGGCAGAAGTCACCAAGGCCACCATCTCTGACTGTCCCGGTCCAGAGCATGGGCACTCCTTCCCCCGTAGTGACCTTCCCATGGCTGGGCCCACCCAAAATGGCAGCCCACAGAGCAGGCACCGCCCTGCCCTAAGAAGCCTGCCAGCCCAGGGCCCTGGGACGGGCAAGGGGGCAGAAGGCCCTAGCATGGACCTCACAGAGGCCTGAGAGGAGGAGCAGGTAGCCATGGGGCAGGGGTTGACCAGGCCCAGCCCTTTGCCACATGGCCTCACCACATCACTCACACCAGTACACCCACAGAAACTGACACACACAAATGCACACAGTCTGATGATCGGAAACCATTTCCACAGACATCCCCTATGTGGAAACGCTCCCACGTACACCGAACTTCCCCTTCCATTCCCCACAGGGCCTCCAATAACTGTCTGATGACGGCCTGCTGGGCGTTGTGAAAGATGCTTCCTTAGACTGAGGCCTCTCACTGTACTCCAGCTTCTTCTGGAGCGTCTGGGGTCTGGAGGCTGGGGCAGTCCTGAGAGCCCCAAAGCTCTCTGGGCCAGTGCTGGCTGGGCTGCCCCAACCCTTGCATCCCTCAGAAGCAAAGGAAGACTCTCCATGGCTAGCAGGGTACAGGAAGGGACAACAGGAAGGAAACTATCTCGGAACTGCCTTCACTGAAGGGAATGTGCAGGGCCTGTGAGGCCGCTGGTGGCAGGAGTAGGGAGGACAGCACCAGACCCCACCCCCTGGTCCCTGCCCCATTCCCCCTATAGATACTTCCTCTTATTTACTTCCTCCCACAAGGCAGCTGGAGAGAAGCCCAGATCCCCCCCACCTGATCCCTGGCCCGTAGGGTCCCCACACTGGGCCTCCCTCCAGCAGCTGCAGCCCAAGCCCACCTGCTGATCTCTGGCCCTAACGGACACCAACAGCCCCTCCCCCAGCTGGCATCATCTGCAGGGCCTCCCAGGACTGCCCCCTCTGGTGGGACAGATGTCCCCAGACGCCTCTCCCAGCATGCCTCTGGGCAGGTGAGGAGGGATCTACATTTCCCAGGCATCCTTGATAGGGGAGCTGGCTTTGGGCCCGAGGCCAGGACTGGCATGGAATGACAATGAGAATTGTGCCTATTAATTGAACATTTATTGCATGAAGTCATTCTTTCCCTCAACTTTTGCTGGTGTGGATTCTGCCAGGCCCTGTGTCCTAGCTCCAAGGGAAGTACTGTCATCCCATTTCAGAGAGGAGAAAACTAGACTCAGATAGAAAGTGACTTGCCCAAGGCCACATGGCCAGAAAGGGGGAGAGCTCAGGGCAAAATCAACCTGTTTACTTCCAAAGCCCACACTCTAAGCATTTCATTATCACCTTCCTTGCAAGGCCTGCCAGCCTGCCTCCCCTCTGGAAACCACTCACAGCTACTGGCCCGCTGCTCTGTCCTCAGGCCAGGAACAGACACTAGGAGGCGCACATGTTAAGGCAGACTCTGGCCTTGTCCTCAGGCAGCTCCCCAAAATAAATACACAATAACAAAACACAACTATCCTGGGACAGAGTGCAGTCAAGGTGCTGTAGGTGCCCAGAGGCTCTAACTATCTGCCTGGGGTGAGGTCCAGGAAGACAGGGCAGTCCAGCTGGACCCTGAAGATGAACAGGAGTTGGCCAGGCAGAAAGGAGGAAAAATTTAGACACTCTGTGTAGGAAGAGACCAGCGTGGAAAAGAGGCTTGAGGCCAGGAGTACAGCGTGGGAAGTTAAGAACCATCTACTCACTAGCTGAGTATTCCCAGGCAAACCTCTTTCCCTGTCTGAGCCTCAGTTTCTTCTTCTATAAAATAGAGGTCAAAACTAGATTGTTCCACCCTCAAAAGATTGTTTCTAGAAGCAAAATGGGCCACAGAAACAAAGGGACGTGGTAAACAGAACTCCCTGGATTACACGGGCACTCTTACTGCCGCAGGGTCTCCTCTGGGAAGGCTGAAGGGACAGAACCCAGCAGGTCTCAGGTGCTGGGAGGGTGGGCTAGGCTGCCCTGGCCAGTCCCAGGGAAGTTCCCCCCAACACCTGAAGCTCCCAAGGCTCCCCGAAGTCCACAGTCACATCCTGCCTGAGCTCCAGCCAGGGGGAGCATGAGGGATCCGGGAGGGATCAGGGTTTCATAAACAGGAAGAGAGGAGGGGAGGGGGGAGACGCTCAGCTCTCAAAATAGACCTGCAGGAGCTTCAAAGGGGTCCAGCTCCGGAGATAGCCGGGGTGGGGGCCTGGGGCACCCAGTCCACCCCCAGGAAGGGAGGGAGGGTGAATGGAGCTCCAGCGTGCCTGAGGGCACCAGGTGCACTCCAGGAGCTCTCACCCTAGACTGCAGTCCTCACTATGGCTGCTAAAACCCCAATCTCCCCCTCTGCCTGAAATGGATAAAATAAACAAGCATTAAACACCCATATTATGCCTCACACCCTGTTGGATTCTTCACTTTATACACATCACATTCCCTCCTCTGGGTGGCCCTGAGGGGTGGACTCTATTCTTTTACAGAAAAGACATCTGAGCCTCAGAGGGGCATATCACTTGCCCATGGTAACACAGCAAACAAGAAAGAGGGGCAGGATTCTGAACTCAGAGCGCCTGCCTCCCAAGTCCCCCTCCAAGTCAGGCCTCTCCTCCACCTGGAAGGCCCACTTCTCTCTCCAGCTGCCCAAATCCTGCCTTTTGAGGCCCAGCCAAATGCCGGCTCTGCAGGGAAGGTGACCTGGTGCCCCACGGCCCACCCCAACTCTTCCTCTTCTGCCACACACAGCAGTGACTGTCCTTCTGGTCCACGCTCAGCCCTGAGTTCAGATGCCACTGGCTGGGTTCCCCGGGATGCGCTCATCTCATCATGCCCCCAAGAGACATGTAGGAAGGTGGTATATTTCACTGCCCACTATGAGGCCTGGAGCAGAATGGAGGTCTTAGGTGCCCACAGCCTGTTCTTCCCCATCACAGCGCCCTCCACACAGCTTTCCTGTTACTACCATTCCCCCAACACTGGGAACTCCCTGAGGGTGGGTGTTGAATTCATTTTGGGGTCCCCAGTGCTACAGCAGGGTGCACTGAAAGTCTGATGTTGCAAAAAATAAACCAGCCTGCTGCCAGCTTGTTCCACTGAACAAAGGGATGAGGTCCTGACCACAGGCTGAGCGCTCCCTGGTGTGTTGAGCCAAGAAGTGGGCACTGGGGATGCTAGGAGGTTCTGGAGCAATGGAGAAGGTGAATGAGCAGGTGCTGAGGAATGATGGAACTTGGGGTCACAGGGACCCAATGCTCCTCCTCTTCAGCACTCAGTGTGTTTCCTGGGCTGGGAGGAGTGTGGGTTCTCTGGTCAAGCAAGACCTGACCCTATCGCCCACCAGCTATTTGACCTTGGGCCTCAATTTTCTCATCTGTAAAATGGGGAGAGTTAACCTCCAGGGGTGTTATGAGAACCAAATGCAAAGCTCCTGATATGGCGCTTTCTCTCCCTTTAACATGGCATTCGAGGTTCTCCCTGACCCATCATGTCCAGCCACGTCTCCCTTCCCACCCCAGGATCTGCTCTAGAGCAAGAAGGAGTCACAGGCTTGGGATCAAATGTAGGTTGCCCGCCTGGGTAAGTTCCTGCCCTTTCCCAACCAGCCTCTCTAGCACTGAGGTGAGAAGCTGCACTCACCACCAGCTCCCTCAAAGCTGCAAGCACCTCTGCAACTCCCAGAACCATAGCCCCAAGATCTGAACATCCTGGGTCTTCACTGGAGACCTACAGCCCCTTCATTCTGTTACTAGGCAACCAGGGGCAGCTCCTTTGTGGGAAGAGATTCTCCAGACATGGGGCTGAGATAAGCCAAGGGGCCCAGTCCACACCACTTGGCCTCCTTTTGGTGGTCCAAGGTTGCCATAGTACCAAAAAAAGGAGGGGGTGGGAGACTACTTCCGTCAGCCTGCCCTACCCCGGGTAGCTCAGCTCCCTTATCTTAGGAGGCTGAGTCAAGGCAAACATCAGGACCAGCTCTGGGTCTATCTCAAAGGTCGAGCTCATGGTCTGGTGCCCAGGCAGACCCAGGCCAGGAGGGTGTGGCCACTAACAGGCAGTGGAGCTGAGCAATACAGCAGGGCGTTCACGCTGCTGGTGCTGAAGTCACTGTGTGGCAGGCAGTTGCTACCTCATTTGTCCTTCATGTCACTCCTGAGAAGTAGGTTACTATTATTCCCAACTTACAGCTGAGGAAACTTTTGAGAAGCTTCTGGTCAAATGGTGATGGTGGAACCAGGACTCGAACTCAGGTTGGCTCTACTGCCAGAACCCACACTTTGTCCTGCCTGGCGGCTTCCAAAGCCCCTCCACAGCCAGCAGCTCTGTGACCTCACAGCTCCTCGAGAATTGGAGGAGCTCAACGTGGAGATGAGAAAGCCCAGGCCCAGAGGAAACAAACGACCCACCTAAGGTCACACAACTGTCACCCAGACCTGGCACTTGTGTCAACACACAAAACCAGTAACAGGAGCTGAGGGGCTGAAGGGAGGAACCCAGGGGAAGCAGAGAGAGCAGAGAAGAGGGAGCCAGCCTGGGGCTGGGAGGTGGGATCCCTGAGAAATGGCCTGTGTGCCACATGCCAGGCACTGGGCCCTGGTTAGATTTGAGGCCACCAGGTTCCCTCCAGCACCAGGTGCCCAGATGATTCCAGGCCCACGTCAGGCCCAGCAGACCTGAGCCTCTCTCAGCACCCCTTCACCCTCTCAATACAGTCGGCCAAGCTGCCATGAGTAAATAAGCTGAGGAAGTGTCCTGGTCTGGGTGATGGGTAACCAGAGTTCTAGCCTGGATTCTGACCCTGTCTGGGCCACAGTCCCCTCACCTGAGAAATAGGAAGGTTGGAGCAAGTAATCCTGACACACAGGGTTGCCTCGAGGATTAGGTGGGACCAGAGAAGGAAGGCTGAGCTGGGCCAAAGGGCTTCACACCCGGGGGGGACGAGGGCAGGCCTCCCTCCTCTTCCACTCCATGCAAACGGTCCCCCCACCCCTGACAGTCCCTAGCTCTGGTGCTAACCCTGGTCCTTACCATGGACGGCTGAAGTCCAGCTTCTTCCCCTGAGGCTTGTCCATTCTGGAAAAGAGAAAGGAGATGAGGGAACACTGTCAAAACTTACTAGAGTGGCACAAAGCAAAGATAGACCCCATGGGGCACCCCCGCCCTTGGCTGCTCCCAGTAGCTAGGGGGCCATGGAGGTGAGGGCGGGAGTTCTGGCTGTGTCCTCTCTACCTCCACTCTCACAGGGAGGGCACAGGCATCAAGGCTCCTGCAACAGTCTCTCACAACTCAGACAGACCATTTCCCGGCATCTCTCCCTCAGGCTCTCTGCCTGGCAAATACCTCATCTTTGAAGGCTCAGCTCAAATGTCACCTTCTCCCAGTGAGAAGGAAAGGACTCCCAGCTCTGCCACAGACAAATTGTGCATGCCAATTAACCAACTCAAGAGGCCTCAGTTTCCTGATCTGTAGCAGGAGGGTATTTACATCACCTCCCAGGGTTGATGCAAGGGCTGAAGGAAACAAAGTCTGGAAGAGTGTCCAGCCCAGTGATGGTGGCTACCCTGGCCCTGCCTGCTCTGGGACCCCTCCCTGTCCTTGCAGAATCACTGCTGCTCCACTACGGTCCTGCGATCCTTCATTTTACCACTTATCACAACACAGGGACTATTTACACACGGGCCTGCCCCTCCTAAAAGACGGGGAGCCCTGGGAGGGCAGAGATTAGGGCTTGGTGCTAACAGCTTTTCTCTTCAGAGCCCCTGCCACATGCCCGGCACTGGGCTCAGTGCCTCACACCTGTGGCACCATTAAACCCTCCTGACCTGGGAGGCAGGCCCTGGTCCCACTTGGCAAAGGAAGAAACTGAGGCGCAGACGGGCCTAGTGATGGCGCATAAGGTTACACCGCTGGTAAGTGGGGATTCAAAACTCGGTCTCTGACACCAGGAAGTGCTCAAAAGAGGACTGAGGAAAAGCAGCCCACTGCCCAGCTAGGGGAACTACCTGCAGAGAGGCAGGCACTGGAGCCCGCCCCTGGGCAGTCCTCCAGCCCCCAGACCTCACCCTCAGGTGGGTGCTACTCACCCTGGGGTACACCATCCCTTTCCTGTGTGATATGAGGTGAGTAACCTACCCCATCTGGGCCTTGGGAAGCGGAAAGAAGCTGTCCCCACCCCTCCTGCACAGCGAGAGTGTGGAGAGGCCAGGAAGATCCAGGACTTTGGAGCCAGGGGCCGGGTCCACAGGGCAGCTGCGGCTTTGCTCGGCAGCAGCAGGCACAGCTGTGCTCTGCCCGTTACATAATCTCCCTGCCCCTGGAGCAGCCCTCGCCTTGTCGCTCCCAGGACATCCTGCCCCCTGAGCCCCTTTAATGCCCCTAATCCTCCCCAGGGGCCAGTGTTCTACAGGCCCCACCACGCACGCATACACATACCTGTCATCTCTCAGAAGCCTGGGGAGAAGGACCAGGTCGACCAGGGCTGGGGGGAGGGGGAGGCACGATGCATTTGTAGATGGAGTTCCACTTCACCCAGCATTCTAGACTCTTGACATAATTCCCCCAGATGGTAACAAAGGCCTATACACCAGCCTCCCCCATTCCAAATTCTCACCCTTCCTAAAACTCAACTGTAATCGTTACACTTGAGTCATCGACTCCCCTGATCACTCACTCACTCCTTATTGAGAACCTTCTACGTACCAGGCCCCAAACCCTTCCATGGCTTCCCACTGCCTGCAGGATAAAGTCCCAGCTCCTTGGCATGGCATTCAAAGCCGTCATCACCAACTGCCCAACACATGTGATTAATGTGGGTTCTGGAACCTGACCTTGTGGGTTCAAATTCTGGCTTCTACCACCTGCATGACCCTGAGGTTACTTCATTTCTCAAGGCTTCAGTTTCCTCATCTGTGAAATGGGGATAAAAGTAATGTACCTCATTGGGTAGCTGTAAGAAGCAAGCAAAATAGTGTCTGTAAAATACATATACCTGGCATGTAACTGGCCCACAAACAATCCCCATTATTACTATCAGGCCCTATTATGGAGCTAAACTGAACAACCTGAGACCCTGAACAGACCAGGTTGTTTCACATCCCCACGCATTTGCACGGTGGCTCCTCCTACCAAGAAAACCTTTCCTGCCTGGTCACTTTGGCAAACCCCTGGTCTTCTTTCAGGACTCAGTTCTAATGTCATCTCCTCTGTCTACACAGTCTCAAGTCCTTTCCTCCCTCCTCTGGGCCTCACAGCACCGAGCAAACTGCAGATTAACTCAGGGAGGAGCCATGACTTGTCCAGCATCATCTCCTTGGCACCCAGATCAGGGTCCAGCATGTAGCCTGTCAAATGAAAGCTCAACCCAGCAAAGAGAGCAAGGAGGCCAGAGCAAGTTTTGTGTTTTTTTTTGCCACGCCATGCGACATGCAGTATCTTAGTTCCCCGACCAGGGATCAAACCCATGCCCCCGGCAGTGGAAGTGTAGAGTCCTAACCACTAGACCGCCAGGGAATTCCCCAGAGAAAGTTCTATTACTCCCATTTTTCAGACGAGGTTCAGAGAGTTGAGGGACTTACCTGTGGTCCCTAAGACATGGGGCCATGACCCAGAGTCATGTGGCTGCAAGCCTGAATCCCTGATGAGGGAGGGGAGGGGGTGGTGGGTGCACCCAGAGGTGTGCGCTTACAGAGCAGTATCTTGGAGGATTCAGGGGGCTCCACAGGCCCTATGTGGCTGCCTCCAGTCCAGGGGTCTCTGGCTTGGATGCCATCCTCATGGAACCCCATGCCTGTAAGAGCTGTTGCACAAGGTCTCTAGAGGGGAATGGGGAGCCCTGGAGAAAGGACTGGAAGTGCAAAGAGGACCACAGGTGAGCTTCCCCCCATTAGAGCCAGGGTCCTGGGAAGCCAGGGCTCATTTGCCCCTCTGGCCTGACTGCTGCACAGATGGTGGAAAGAACACAGGTCTGCAGCCACAAAGACACAGCCACTAATGCTAGCTCTGCCAGCCTCTCACTCTGACCTTGTGTCTGTCACATTACTTCTCTGAGCCTCGGTTTCCTCATCTGTACTGTGAGGGCAGGCCCATCTTGTTCACAGTTGTACCCTGCTGCTTGGATTAGCACTTGTCACATAAGTGCTCAATAAATATTTGCTGAATGAATGAATGAATGAACGAAAGAGGACAATGATAGTGACCTTGCAGAATACTGAATGAAAGACCTTGTCTAAAAAGTCTGGTACAGGAAAGGCCTTTTGGCCTCTTGGAGGATGGAGACCCCCTCTCCTCCCTCTTCCTCAGAGAGCACTACTCATGGGGACAGCTGCAGAGGACCTCCAGACCACTGTGCCCCCTCCCCAGAGGTCAGAGTTGGGTTTCACCAAGCATCCTTTCTTCCCACCCAACCAGATCTGTCTCGGGAAGAGGGGCCAGGGCAGCGTCTGGAGAGGCCGGGCAGCAGATGGACAAAGACAGCACGTGCCCCACAGGCAGGAAGCAGCCCCAGGAGTTGGGTTCAGGGCCCAGCACTGGCAGCCCTGCACGCTGCTGGAAGCTGGGGGCCAGGTGCCAGGGCCGGCTGGTACCACCAGCCCTCAGCAAAGGCTGGACAGGAGAGTCTGCCAACATCCGGAGCCTCTCTTGGAGTACCTTCCACCTGGGCCAGTTTGATCCCAGCTCTTCCCTGTCCTTAAGCCTCCCCCAACTAGGCTGGAGACAACAAGAGATCTGGGTTCCAATTCCGACTCTGACATTAATGCACAGGCCAGTTCTCCTCTCTGAGTTCAGCTGTTCCATATGAAAATGGGGGTAATAATCCCTACCTTGAGAAGTTGTTTTGAGAGTTGTTTTATTTTAATAAGGTAACAGCGGTGAAGTGGGGTGGGTGGCACATAATGAAGCTCTGTACACAGCGAGGCTGGGCCTGGGGTCAAGGTTACTGCTTTCAGCAAGGCCAGGGAAGGCCCAGGCAGAATCGTCAACCACACTTCTAATGGGTTTACTCCACCTGGGCCACACCCCAGACAAGGCCCTGCCTCCCAGCAGCCCATTTTCAGCAGCGTCATGGGGAGGGCAGGGCAGTCCAGATCCCAGGCCTCTGCCAAATGCCCCCGCCAGCCCCTCTGCCTGCCTCCTTCCTGGCCAGGAGCCAGCGGCAGCGCCTGTACCTGCAGGTCAGGCTGCTGTATCACTTACATGTCACCTGGGCTAAGAACAGCGAGGCCCTGTTCTCCGGTGCAAACAACCCAACCCGTGCCCTGGCTGCCCCATGGCTCCTGTTACCCAAACAATAACACCCAGTCGCCTGGCACCTCCACGGAGTGGGGAGGAGGAAAATGGGCAGTGGTACTCGGGACTCTGTACCCTCTCAGGCCCAGAAAGCAGGGGCCAGAACCCAGCCCTGGCCATTGGAGAAACAGAGGCCCAGAGAGGCTAAAGACTGACTGAGGGTCACACAGTGTTTCCAAGGTGAAGCTCCTAAAGAAATCACAGCCCCCCTAATCCTAGGAAATAAGCCAGTCTCTTCCTCTCAGAGTTCAGCTGCAGCAGTACTAAAACTGAGTTGAGTTTCCTGTTTAAACCTGGCCCCTGCCCCAGGATTCCCCAAAGAGAAACAGGAAGTAGTGCCCTGGACTGGGAATTGAGCTCCTGGGTGTCTTTCTTCCCTACTAGTATAACCCATGGTAAGTCCTCAGATTAAATCTCTCCCTGGCCCCTCCCAGTCCGCCTTCCTCTAGGGAGGCCTAGGTCTCAAGGGTATGCCAAGGCAAAGGAATCCACCTCTGAGCACCTCCCCGACCCTCTGTGCCCCAGTCCTTGGGGGGTGGGCTGCGGTGGATAGGGGCTGCAGAGGGCAGTGTTCCTCACCTCAGAGGGTGAGTCAGCGAGAGAACTTCTGAACTGAGCAGGGCCCGTAAAAACCCCATGGCAGGGATCCCAGAGCAATTTACTCCAAATTGCGCCTTCAGGTTGGCTACCTAATCCTGCCCTGCGCCCACCCTCCAATAGCCAGTGTCAGCCATGACCATCCCTTTAAAGGGGCAGCACAGCCTGGGTTCTGGGGACCAGGGATCCTCACTCTGATCTCAACCTGTGGCCCTGAGAGGCAGGGCACTTGGTGGTTGCCCCAGTTAAGAGAGGGCAGAGGAGGGGATCTAAGCAGGGGCTCCGAGCCCAAGCCAGAAGAAAATCACCTTGGCTCCCAGGCTCACTGAGGTTTCCATACCCTCCCTGCATATCCCCACATCCCCTCTGGAAAGGCAGTATCACCTACCTCCTTCCCAGAATGAGGCTGAGGGAAAAGTTTTTTTTCTCTATCTGCTGGCAGATGGGCTTGACCTTGACCCTGGGAGTCAAAGGGCACAGGAAGAGCTGGCCTTCTGCAAGCTTAGGGCCTAGCACCATAGAATCCTCAGAGGGCAGGAGGTGCTTCTGGGAGAGGCTAGGCAGGCAGAGGTCAAACTCTCCAGGGGTCCAGTCCTTCCTATGGGAGGGTGCAGGAACCAACGTCCTCCTCATCTCCAGGAATAATTTTCACAACGTCTAAGGGCTTTTCTCCATTCCCTTCTCCCCAGCCTGGAGCAGGTGACACAGGTGTCCTCTGACCCTAGGCTGGGGCAAAGAAAACCAAGAGTTTCAGCCCCAGACGGGCGGTGTCACCCCAAATTCCACAACTGCTAGGGTCAAGAGGGACAATCCTTCTAGGGTCAGAAGCCGAGAAGCGGGAGCTCTTGGGGTAGGGCGCTGGGAGACATCAAGGAGAAGGGGGGGGCTCCCATGATCCTTGTCTCTTGTAGAATCCGAGACATCTGACACCCCAGCCCTGGCCGTCTGCCCTAACGAAGGAAACTCCGACAGCTCCCGGTACAGGTCCTAGGTGTGTGGGGTGAGGCGGGGGTCAGATCTCAGCGCACCACGGGATCCCCTCTCCGGGCTAAGGGGTTTCTCGGAGCTGTGGCGGAATTGTCCCTCGCGCACACACACCCGGGGCAGAAGGGGGTGGAGCCGGAGAGGGGGCAAGAGATCGGAGGGCACTCGCGTCCTCGCGGGCGCCCGCAAGGCTACAGAGGCGCCGCGGGCCGCCCCGCCCCTGTGGGGACTCGGGCTCGCCGGCCGCCAGCGCCCGTCCCCCGCCCAGCTCACTCACCTCCGGGTCCAGCGGCACCAGCTCCATGAGCGGCCAGGGCTCCTTGAGCTGGGCGAGCGGCATCGCGCCGCCGCTGGGCGGCCCGCGCTCCACCGGCGGCCCGGGCCGCCTCGCCTCCTGGGTCCCGAGGTCCCCGGCTCCGCGCCCCCGCGCCCCCTCGTCCCCGCGCCCCCTAGCCCCCACGCCCCCGCCGAGACCCTCTCGCTCTGGCTGGGCCGTCCGCGCCGCCGCCGCCGCGGCACTCGCACTTCGGCTCCCTCCGTCACCCGGCGCCGCCGCGCCCATTGGCTACCTGCGCGAAGGGCGGGGCCAACGAAGCCCCGCCCCGGCCCCCGCGGCGCGGCATTCCCAGCGCGGACCCCCCGCCCCCGCCGCGAAGGGAGTGCGGGCCCCGCCTTCACCGCGAGCCCTGGGCCCGCGCTCTGCTCAGCCCAGAAGAGGCCCTCCTGGCTCCTCCCTCCCAAACCTGGTCCCCGGAGGGGACCACGCCAGGGCCACCCATCTCCCCCACTCACCTCGTTTGGAATAGCTCCCCAGATGTTCCTTCTCCCCCCAGCGGGGGCTGTTTCCCCCTGCCACACACACACACACACACACACACACACACACACTGAATGTCCTGGGCCTGACCCAGGCAAAGGCTAGAAAGGAGCCTGGGCCCTACTCCCCCCATTACAAGGCCCTAGGACTCCCCAACCCCGCCCCGGAAGGCGACACTGGGATCTTCTGCGCCCCGGCTCCAGGTAGGGTACAAGTCTTTCGCCACCATCAGGACCCACAGTGCCTCCAAAGTGATGTCTTAATACGCATGTTTTGCTCTTTTCAAGCCGTCTCCCCCGAATCTCTCCCAACTGCAGGCCCAGCTCTGGGCTTATTTGGGCTTGCGCCCCCTCTGCGGAGAGCAGGGACCAGGTTCCCAGGATTGACCGACACTTGGGCTGCGCTTGGAGTGCAGGGAGGCCAGGGAGAGAGATTTACCCCGGAGAGATTCAGCCTCCGTCTAAAGAGGTGTTAGGTGCTCAGGTGTGATGAGATTTATTCACGCGTAGGGAAGTGGAGAGATGGGCTTTCGGGTTTCATGGGTGGGGAAGAATGTCCATTTGCAAAGCTGCTCTAAAGCAGGATTGTTTATCAGAAGCCTTCTTCCAGTCAGGCTTCACCAATATATGATCTCCTTGGATCCTGACCACCACCTAGTTTACCCATCATAAAACAGCCTCAGAAAGATAAGGTGACTTACCCAAGGTTACACAGCAGATGGGGAACAGACTAGGACTTTAAAAAATCAAAGTCAATGAGGATTTCTCCTAAATCCAGATGCTCCTGTTATTCCATCACTTTCCAAGGGTAGCACCTCAGCTGTTAAAGTGAATTTTTGAGTGGAAAAGACTTTGGAACCGAACAAATCTGGATTTGAATCCTAGCTCTGCCACCTCCTTAACATTGGAAAACTCATTTCATGTCTGTAAACCTGTTTCCTTATCTGTAAAAGGGGAATTATTAATACAATTCCAATCTTTCAGGTATATCCTGAGGACTAAATTTAATTCAATAAATATTTATGGCTATATATTACAAGCCAGGCCCTCTTCTTGAGCATGCATTATAAACCAGCCCTGCTCCTTGTTCCTGTGGATATAGCAATGAACAAAAGAAAGTCCCTGTTCTCATGGAGTTTACATTCAGTCTGGTGTGATTAGATAAATTATTAGAGCTAACATTAACATAGCACTTACTATGGACCAGGCACTATTCTAAGCACTTTACCTGTAAACTCATTTAATCCTCACAACAACCTTATGAGGTAGGTGCTGTTATTATCTCCAGTGTATAGATGAGGAAACCAAGGACAGAGAAGTTAAGCATTTCATTTTCTGGGTCCCTCCAAGGTCACACAGCTGGAAAATGGCAGAGCTGAAAGACAACCCTGGTAGTCTAGGCCCAGTGTTCATTCCTTTTTTTTTTTTTTTTTTTGGCTGCATTGGGTCTTCATTGCTGCGCACGGGCTTTCTCTAGTTGTGGCGAGTGGGAGTTACTCTTCGTTGCGATGCGCCGGATTCTCATTGCGGTGGCTTCTCTTGTGGAGCACGGGCTCTAGGTGTGCAGGCTTCAGTACTTGCAGCAGACGGGCTCAGTAGTTGTGGTGCGCAGGCTTCAGTAGTTGTGGTGCACGGGCTCTAGAGCGCAGGTTCAGTAGTTGTGGCGCATGGGCTTAGTTGCTCCGCGGCATGTGGTTGCTCCATGGCATGTGAGATCTCCCCGGGCCAGGGATCGAACCTGTGTCCCCTGCACTGGCAGGTGGATTCTTAACCAGTGCGCCACCAGGGAAGTCCCTAGAGTTCATTCTTCTGTTCACTCACTCTATTACCTCCTTAATGAGGGCTAAACTGGAGGCAACCTGGGCCAAAGTTGGCAGCTGTTATTGACATCAGGTTTAGTATCAGTTGCCTGGAGCCAGTTTCCGACGCCCCAACCCCTGCTGCTTAGACTAAAAATTAGACGAAAAAATGGTTGTTGTTTATCTGAATTCAAATTTAACTGGGTGTCCTGTTGATTTGCTAAATCTAGTCATCCTACTTAGGGCTCAGAACAGATTGCACACAGGTGCCAAATATCTGGCTGCAAGCTGGTTTAAGTTAAACTTGGGAAGAGACATTGAGACCTAGAGAATGAGGGCAAAGGACTGCTGGGTGAGGAAAATGAGGTGGATGGGTGGGAGGGGCATGGGTGAGGGGAAAACTGGAGTGATTCTACCTTCAGTCTGCCCCCTTCCTGGGGCTCCTGGTCTCTTCCTTCCCCTTCTTACAGGAAAGGATTCCATATCAAGTGCATCATCTCAATTTAAGGACCCAGTAGTGACTGTGCTTTCCTATGAATGTTTCACTTCCTGTGTCCTCTCTCCCAAGAGTATTGGGTTATGAGTGGGTTATGCTGGAAAAGGGGGTTGCCCAGAGGACACCTGGGCCCTGCCTGGGAGCTTGGGCAGGTCAGCTTGCCCATCACTGTTGAAGGGATGTTGCAGTCACTCAGCAGAGAGCTATTGAGACCAATCATAGCCTACAATGTGCTGATCCTGCTGCAGCCTCAGCTCACAGTTTTCTCTGTTTCTGTCTAGGCTGTAGCTGCACTGACTTTCCTTCAGTTCTACTGCCCCAGGGCCTTGCTCCTTGTTCTTTTTTTTTTTTAAACAGAAGTGACTCACTTCTGTGGTTTTTCTTTTTCTTTTTTTTAAAATTAATTAATTAATTAATTTATTTTTGGCTGTGTTGGGTCTTCATTTCTGTGCGAGGGCTTTCTCTAGTTGTGGCAAGCGGGGGCCACTCTTCATCGCGGTGTGTGGGCCTCTCACTATCGCGGCCTCTCTTGTTGCGGAGCACAGGCTCCAGACGCGCAGGCTCAGTAGTTGTGGCTCACGGGCCCAGTCGCTCTGCGGCATGTGGGATCTTCCCAGACCAGGGCTCGAACCCGTGTCCCCTGCATTAGCAGGCAGATTCTCAACCACTGCGCCACCAGGGAAGCCCTTGCTCCTTGATCTTGAAACTGTCTTCCGTCTTCCTCAAGCCAGTTTATCTCCACAATCACTTCCTCCAGGACATCTTCCCTTACCTGCCTGTTATATACACTCATGGCAATGGATACTTCTCCTTAGTGCTCCTCAAGGTGTACTTTTACATTTGTTTTTGTGATTACCTGATTAACATCTAGCTCTCCAATTAGACAGGAAGCTGTGAGAGGGCAGTAATCGGGTCTTCTTGGCTCTTCATTGTCTTCCTGGCACCTGACACACTGCCTGGCACATAGTAGATGCTCAAAGAGGCTAAGTGATATGTACAACATCATCTAGCTACAATACAGTAAATCTAGGACTCAGACCCAGGCAATCTATCCTCATGCTCTGAAATGCTACACTCTGAGTCGTGGATAAATGCTAGCTATTATTATTATTCATAATGGGGTGAAAACAGGCTGTTCTGGGCAGTCACTTGAGGTGTTTGTTAAGGGAATGACTCATAAGTGAAAGGGCTCTGCTGGACACAGTGAGGTTCTTATTCTGTACCTTGTGGAAGAGGTTATTCTGGCATGAAGCAGGGGGCTGAGCTGACAGGGTGAGCGCTGGGTTTTAGGTCCTTCTACCGCAGCCTGGGCATGTGCTTGCTATAATGTTCAAGAGCACAGGTTCTGGATGGGCCCTGCCCCACAGGAAGAGAGTCTGTCATTATTCTTTCTTGGCCATTCAGTAGAGGAGGGTCTTGGCACACGTGTTTCCTGGCAGCAGGTGGAACAGCATGAGGGGAACAATCATAATGGTAGTTCCCTTTAACAAGTGATTACAAAATGCCAGAACTTGGGTCAGCATGTAAATAGTAATCATCATCAACTATGACAGCTGATTGAGAGAGAACTATGTGACCTGCCTGGCACTGTGAGTGTTTTAGAGGCAAGAGCTCATCCAGTCACCCCAACAACACCATGAGACAGAAATTATTGTCCCCATTTTCCAGATGAGAAAACTGAGGCTCAGGAGTGATGAGATTGCCCATGGTCCAACAGCTAGTAAGTATTACAGCTAGGTTGGGAACCCAATTCTCTCAGACTCAAAATCCAGTGCTCTTATTCACTTCACTACACTGTCAGCCCAGAAGGGGCTTCACGGGTACTCAGTATGCAGAGGTGGGTAGTGGTGAACAAGTAAGAGGGTGGATTCTCTTGTCTGCCCCATCCAGGTCTGAGGGATGGAGGTGCTTGAAACCCTGCTGTAGCTCCCCCATCAAACAAACTTCAAACAAACTCCAAGGACTTTGCTGAGCCTGCAAAGTCCCACAGGATCTGGCCCCCTACTCCCCCTGCCCCCTCCTCTCCTACCACTCACTCACTCACTGCCCCCCTGCCACCAGGCTTGCTGCCTGCTCACTGACATGCCACATACACTCCCACCTCAGGCTTTGCTCCTGCTGTGCCCTCCACCTGGAACGTTTCTTTCTTCAGCTCTCAAGAGTTTGCTCCCTCACTTCATTCGCACCTCTGCTCAAATGTCACCTCTTCAGAGAGGACTGACCCTATCTAAGATAGCTCCCCATTGATCGTATCATCTTATGTTATCTTTTTTTCATGGCATTCCTCTCTACCAGGGATCATATTGTATATTTACCTGTTTGTTTATTGTTTGTTTCTCCCACTAGAACAAAGCTTCATGAGGTAGGACTTGTCTATTTTGTTTATTGCTATCTCGCTGGCTACAGCTGACATATGGCAAGCCTTCAAAATATGCTTGTGTGGGGACTTCCCTGGTGGTCCAGTGGTAAAAAAATCCGCCTTCCAATGCAGGGAACGCGGGTTCGATCCCTGATCAGGGAATTAAGATCCCACATGCCACGGGGCAACTAGGCCCACATGCTGCAACTACTGAGCCCACAGCGCAACAACTGGAGAGCCCACATGCCACAACTGCGAAGCCTGTGTGCTCTGGAGCCTGCACGCCACAACTAGAGAGACCACCCACTGTAACTACTGAGCCTGCGCGCTCTGGAGCCTGCTCGCTCACCAAAACTAGAGAGAATCCTGCACGCCGCAACGAAAGATCCCACATGCTGCAACTAAGACCCGACTCAGCCAAAAACAAATAAATAATAAATAAATAAATACTAGAAAAAAAAAGTTTCCTACTCAAAAAAAAAAAAAAAGAATGAGGCCAAGGGAATTCCTTGGTGGTCCAGTGGTTAGGACTCCATGCTTCCACTGCAGGGGGTATGGGTTCAATCCCTGGTCAGGGACTAAGATCCTGCAAGCTGCGTGGCAAGGCCCAAAAAAAAAAAAAAAAAGGAATGAGGCCAAGAGCTAGGACAGCTACCTAAGGCTGTTGGTCAAGCTGTACAGGTTTCTGGCCAGACCAACCAACTCCTTCAGTCAAGTTGTGCTGAAGAGGTTGTTCGTGAGTTGCACCAACTGGTGGCCTCTATCCCTTTCCCAGATGATCCGGAAGATGAAGCTTCCTGGAGGGGAAGGCAAAACAGCTGTGGTTATAGGGACTAAAACTGATGATGTGCACGCCCAGTAGGTGCCCGAACTGAAGGTGTGTGCACTGCCCCCGGAGCCGCATCCCCAAGGCCTGGGGCAAGATCCTCACCTTCGACCAACTGGCCCTGGACTCTCCCAAGGGCTGTGCCGCTGGCCTACTCTCTGGTAAAGGCCAAGAGGTGTACAGGCATCTCGGCAAGACCTCAGGAACACCAAACCCTACGTTCCAAGGGCTGGAAGTTCAAGCGCACCAGAGGCCGACAGGCCAGTTGCCACTACAAAAACCAACCCCAGATCCTGCCTTGTTATTAAAAAGATTTTGGATGCTGAAAAAAAAAAAAGAAGAAGAAGAAGAATGAGGCCAAAGATAGGGTAGTCAGAGAAGAAGAGGAAAAATGGGAGCATCCAGATGGGACAGTCCCAGGGCTACTGGAGAACTAGCTAGTGGGCTCCTCCACTGACCTGGAGACAGGGACAGGGGTGGGGGGAACAGAAGCTTGTTGCTGCTGGTTACAGAGAATGGGAGCTGGAAGTAGAGGTGGATATAGTAGCAGCAAGAGATGGGAATGGAATTGGAGGTAGAGGGGCAGAAGAGGAAGCAGTTGGTCATCAACAGATACTTATGGGCAGCTATGTGCCAGGCAGTGTTCTGGGCACTGTGGACACAGCAAAGGAATACACAGAGAGGGTCTCTGGCCTCTAGAATAAGGGTGGGTAAACTATGAACGGCCTGTGGTCCAAATCTGGCCTCTTTTTATGTGCCTATGAGCTAAGAATGGCTTTTACATCTTTAAATGATTGAAGAAATCAAAAGAATATTTCATAATGTGCAAAAATTATATGAAATTCAGATTTCAGTATCCATAAATAAAGTTTTATTGGAGCACAGCCACGCTCCGTTTACGTATGGTCTAGGGCTGCTTTCACACTACAACAGCAGAGTCGAGTAGTTGCAACAGAGACCATATGGCTGAGAAAGCCTAAAATGTTTACTAGCTGGCTCTTCAGAAAAAAAAATTGTCAACCCCTGCTCTAGGAACTTACATTCTCTTTGGTTAAACAAGCAGGTAAGCTAATTTCAGAGTGCTTCTGAGGACAAGAGCCAGCTGGCATCAGTAGTTTCTCACACCCTGCTTCTGCCTCAGCCACCTTCCCCTGGAAGGGAAGTGCTCCATCCAGCTGGGATGTAATACAGCAGCAGAGGAACTGGGGTCATTGTGATCAGCCCCCTGCTTCTGGGCCAAGAGGATCAAGACTTGTCCTGGAAGAAAAAAGTCATTGTCAGTGATTTGCAAAGTCCAGCACCCACTGGTTCCCCTTCCCCTAACCCAGATCCTCAATCTAGGAACAACTTGTTTATGACTTCAGAGGAACATCATCACCTTTGTCATCAAGGCCTGACACCTGTGTTCCTGCCACTTGTATGCAGTGCCTTCTTCTTTACAAAAAGTCTTCTTCCACACTACCTCATGGAGCCCTTATGGGGTAAGGCATGGCTTGGGGTTATTGTTCCCATTTCACAGATGAGGAAACTGAGACTTGGAGAAATGACCTGACTTACCCAGGGTCACATAGCTTGAAATAGCTTGCAAAGCCAGAATTAGAAAGTAGTGCAATGTCAGCTTTGGAAGGGCCTTTGGGACTGTCTCATCCAGAGATAGGAAACTGATGGCCTGAGGTGGAGGTGAATCAGTTAAGGGTGATGGCCAGTCCTCCATGTGCAAGAAATAAGGCATGCATTGTCTGTAGAGAAGTTTAAAACATTAATGAAACTGGGTGGGTCTGCTTTTTTTTATCACTGTGCCCTGGCAATTCTAAACAATGTCGTTGGTGATAAAATCCTCCCTCCTGAAGAGATCTTTCTTGGTCTAAGTTCTAAATAATTGCCGTGATTATTATGGGATATATATATATATATATATATATATATATATATATATATGCTTCAAATTAGTACATTTTATCACCTAACCTTTAATAACATATTCTACATGGAAGCTAATTTGAAGAATTCCCAGTTACACAACTGGCGCCAACATATACCTTCAATTTGAGAGCTCATAGCAGGTCAGCGTCATTGGAGCTCACACCAGGAGCGTTCATGTCCCCATGTCCCTGCATTTAAACAGCAGATTTGAAATCAATGGTGATAGCACAGTGATTGTAAAACTGTTACTGTAGTTCTGTCATTCTCTGTGCAAGTCATTCTCTGAACCTGCCAAGTTGCCTTTTTTAGAGGCATTTCTTCATGTGTGTGTGTATGTACCTTTTTGTTAAAAAAATACATTAATATAACCATAAACTATTAGCCCTTTACTTTTTTCCCATTTGTACTATAATTTTTATTTTATTTAAAAAATTTTATTGGTCTGAGTATATATATGAAGTTCAATAAAAGCAAGTTTTTACTGTCTCTGTTGCTTTTCTGCCATTATTATTATTTGTTTTATTTCATGATTATTATTGAAGATAACTCTTGTCATGTTGGGATTAAAAAAAAGATCTTTTCTACACAAACTGCTATATATAAGATAGGTAACTAACAAGAACCTACTGTATAGCAGTAGGGAACTCTACTCAATATTCTGTGATAACCTATATGAGAAAAGAATCTAAAAAAGAATTAATATATGTATAACTGAATCACGTTGCTGTACACCTGAAACTAACACAACATTGTAAATCAACTATACTCCAATAAAAATAAAAATTTAAAAGCATTTTTTTTACATTACCAGAAAATCTAAGAAGAAATTCAAGAAAAATAAAATTTGATAACTTGGAAAAAAAAACCACATTCCGGGTGTCAAACACACTAGGTTCACCATTGGCTTAAAGACAGAATAGGACCCACAATGACATCATTATCTTCTTAATTATAATCATCATTATTTTTTTATTGAGCACCTACTTGGTGCCAGGCACTGTTCTAAGGTTGAACATGTATCATCCCAATATTTTCCCCATTCAACAAATATTTATTAAGATCCTACCATGTGTGAGGCACCATTGTAGGTGCTGGTGATATGGCAGTGAACAAAGTCAAATGCCTTCTCTCTCTTACCCGTGAACCACTGGGCCTGGAGGTGGGATGGGTGTTCTCCTTGTGCACCATCCTATTTTAAGAATAAAGCCAGGACCCCACAGACCCAGGGTTAGGGTGAGGTGAGTTAAGGCCAAGTCACACAAGTGCAAGGTCATATCCTGTCTTCACTTAAAATGTTGCTATTTTGGTCATTATGGATTTTTTTTTTTTTTGCATTACTTTTTTTTCTTTTTTTTAAATTTATTTGTTTTTGGCTGTGTTGGGTCTTCGTTTCTGTGCGAGGGCTTTCTCTAGTTGCGGCAATTGGGGGCCACTCTTCATTGCGGTGCACGGGCCTCTCACTATCGCGGCCTCTCTTGTTGCGGAGCACAGGCTAGAGACGCGCAGGCTCAGTAGTTGTGGCTCACGGGCCCAGTTGCTCCGCGGCATGTGGGATCTTCCCAGACCAGGGCTCGAACCTGTGTCCCCTGCATTGGCAGGCAGATTCTCAACCACTGCACCACCAGGGAAGCCCTTTGCATTACTTTTAACTTTTTTTTTTTTTTTTTTTTTTTTTTTTTTTTTCCACACACACACACTGTATTTTAATTTTACAAGAGATAGATAGACTGACACCAAGCATTGTACATGGATGACCACAACAAAAGCAACAATGATTGCAATTACCAAACATGAATACTTTTAACTTTTGAAAATATATCTTGATTGTTGAGTTTTTTTGGCACCCCCTTAAATTTTGCACCCAAGATGATTCCTCATTAACCTCATTCTGTTAACCTCACCCTAGTCCTGTCCTTGCTCATGTGATCCTCACAACAATCACGTGAAGTAGGTGCAATAATTACCCCCATTTTACAGATAAGAAAAGTGAGGCACAGAGAAGATAAATGACTTGCTCAAGGACATACAGTTAATTAAGTGGTAAAGCTGGTGCATGAACTTCTCTTACTTTAGAATCCATGCTCTTAACCCTACTTTACATTTTGTTTAGTCCATACAGGCTGCTAAATATCTCAAATAACTTACCATCACTTTAACTTAAAATTAAAAATACAGCACAGTGCAGTCCGCAGCCCCTCAGGACCGGGGTCGGGTTGGGAGACCCCTTGGTCCTGGGACACGGGGCGCGGCCAGAAAGGCAGCAGCCCCCTCACCTATCACACAGCACACATTGGTGGGGAACCTGGTGCTAAACCACTCATAGATGACCTGCTTCTGGGTCAGGGTTTCCCACATAACAGAGCAGCTCCCTCGCTAGGATCTATTGAAAGTCAGCCCTGGACAGAGGGTTTCTAAAAAGAAGGTATTTAAAAAAAAAAAAAAAAGGAAGAAGAAAATTTAAAATACAGCTTTCCATCCTCTTTAAAAGTCAGGCCAGGGACTTCCCTGGTGGCGCAGTGGTTAAGAATCCGCCTGCCAATGGAGGGGACACAGGTTTGATCTCTGGTCCGGCAAGATGCCACATGCCGCGGAGCAACCAAGCCCGTGCGCCACAACTACTGAGCCCGCACGCCTAGAGCCCATGTTCCGCAACAAGAGAAGCCACCACAATGAGAAGCCCACGCACCTCAATGAAGAGTAGCCCCCGCTCCCCGCAACTAGAGAAAGCCTGCGTGCAGCAAGGAAGACCCAGTGCAGCCAAAAATAAATAAATAAATTCATTTAAAAAAAAAAAAGGGCCACCTGGGCTCACATTCCAGTTTTGTGACCAGCAGCAGAATGGAGTGGCAGCCTCTCTCAGATAAAGCAAGCTCATCAGATCACCACAGTCTCCACCACTATTATCTCACTGCCTCCCCCATTTCATTCACTTGCTACCTGTCTGCTCCTGGGGGCGTTTAGATTTGGACCCCTAATCTGGCCATCTCACAGATGGAAGAATCCAAGCCCCAGAGAGGAAGAGGTTTACCCAATTCACACAGCACTTGGAGCCTGGGCTCCAAGCCAGGCCTCACACATCCCTTCAGTGACAAGAGACACTTGTAACTTTACACTTGATGGGAGCTCAGAAAGGGAGTTCCCAGACAGATCAAACTAACTCCTATTTGCTGAGCACCACCCAATTTTTGCCTCCAGGGTGGGCATTTCCACATCAACATCTCAGGTGGCCCTCCCAACAACTCTGGCAGGTCAGCCTTGACAACCTCTATCTTACACGTGAGAAACTGTTGCTTGGGAGGTTAAGTGACTCTCCCAGGATCTCACTGCAAGCTTGTGGTAGGTCTAACTTCAGTTAACTAGCTCTTGACATAAGACCAGAGGAATCCACCTCCTGCTCTCTCCCCAAGACACCCTCTCTGACTCTTACTAGGATTTTCTTGGACTGAGGCTGGAGTCTCCGCTGGCTAAATTTACTCTCTTCCAGAAGGATTCTAACACAGGGCAGCCCGAGAGCCAAGCTGGAGTTGTCAGAAATACCAACTATAGGCCAAGCATATACTAGATGCTTTTCACAAAGCTTATATATTCTTTGTGTTTATCTGCATCCTCTAAATTTTCCACAGTGACTATATTTTACTTCCTATACAAGGAATTGCTTGATCTAGGCCTGGAAATGATTCTACTGAAAGTTTGGGGAAGTTGAGGATATTGGTCCCCAGCTTGCAGTTAAGGAAACTGAGGCTCAGATGGATGGCCCAAGGTTACACAGGTAAGAAGTGATGGAATCAGGATTCTGTCCGAGTCCAAAGCCTGTGCTCTTTCTATTCCACAACTCTGCTTGCCCTTTTTTTTTTTTTTAACAACTTGTTCCACAAAGGAGTTCAGGCAATTTATAAAAATACATGAAAGAAATCAAGCATTTATCCTGTCTTTCTTATACAAACTATTTCAGGAAAATCAAATAATGAATGAGGAAAAGTTATTCTTTTATTTTTTCATTTAAGTTTTATTTTTTAATTATTTTTGTAATTTAATTTTATTTTTAAAAATAATTTTTATTGAAAAGTTGTTCTTTATGGAAGAATTCCAGCTAATGAATGCAAAAAGAATGACAGAGGGACTTCCCTGGTGGTCCAATGGTTACGACTCCGTGCTTCCACTGCAGGGGGCTCGGGTTCTATCCCTGGTCAGGGAACTAAGATCCCACATGCTGCTGGGCGCGGCCAAAAAAAAAAAAAAAAATGACAGAATTAGAAAGTCATGGGGAATTCCCTGGCAGTCCAGGACTTGGCGCTTTCACTGCCAGGGCCCGGTCCCCATTTTGCAACACCTAATGAAATAATGGATCATCAGCAGATGCTAAAACCAACAGATAAAAGGTTGATGGGGAATTCTATAATGAAAAGAGCAGGCCAAGAGCCCTGAAACCATGGATCAATCAATAAAAATATTTCAACTAAATATGTGCCACTAGATGAGACATAATAATAAGTAGACAGCACCATCGCCAATAAGGTATTCTTGCTAAAGACATTAAACCTGAATCTAATCAAGCTCTAGATCTAACTTTCAGTTTACTGGAAATACAAGAGACAGAAGAACAAGTTAAACTACACCATCAGGAAGCAATAAGCCAAATCTTCTGGGATGTGGGAGCCTTTACAGGACAAATGCTCTGGTTTCCTTTACAAATAAATAGCATGAAAAAAGAAAGAAAAGTGAAACTGTTATAGATGAAAAGTTACTTATGACACATATCAACCAAATGAAATGTGTGAGCCTTATTTGAGTTCTTATTGGAACAAACCAACTATTAAAGAAATTTGAACATGAACTAGGTATTAAATGATTTTAGGGAATTTGTATTAATTTTGTTAGGTATGATAGTGGTATTGTAGTTATATTTGAAAAAGCCCTATCTTTTAAAGATATATGCTGAGGGCTTCCCTGGTGGCGCAGTGGTTGAGAATCTGCCTGCTAATGCAGGGGACACGGGTTCGAGCCCTGGTCTGGGAAGATCCCACATGCCACGGAGCAGCTGGGCCCGTGAGCCACAGCTGCTGAGCCTGCGCGTCTGGAGCCTGTGCCCCGCAACGGGAGGGGCCGCGATAGTGAAAGGCCCGCGCACCGCGATGAAGAGCGGTCCCGCACCGCGATGAAGAGTGGCCCCCACTTGCCGCAACTAGAGAAAGCCCTCGCACGAACCGAAGACCCAGCACAGCCAAAAATAAATAAATAAATAAATAAATAAATAAATAATAAATAAAATTTAAAAAAAAAATAAATAAAAATAAAAAGCCCCATCCTTCCATTCTAAAAATAAATAAATAAATTAATTAATTAATTAAAAAAAAAAAAAGATATATGCTGAAATAATTCCAGTGAAATGATATGATATCTGGGATTTGCTTTATAATACTTCAGAGGGAGGGAAAAGTGGGGAGGTAAGTGAAACAAGATTGGCAAAATGTTGATAATTATTGAGGATGGGTTACAGGTACATAATAGTTTATTACGTTCTCTCTACTTTCATGTGTTTGAAATATTCCATAATAAAAAGTTTTTTTAAGGCTTAAAGTAAATAATTAAGAAAATTGGGACAAAGAGGAAATACAGATCCAGAAACAGAATAGTTCTGAGCTTCTTAGCAGCCAAAACAAAGAGGGAAACAAGAGTCATGATGGCCAAATGTTGAGAAAGACAGTCTCATGCCTGCAGTTTTTTGACCCTTACTCAATCATGTAAGAATGGGCCCTGGGCCTGGAACACTTCCTAACCAAGAGATAAAGAGCCCACACAGCCTGCGCTGGATTTATCACCTTGTGTGGGAGTATCTTTCCTTGTTTCAGGTGTCATGAGTACTCTTTTGTCTCTGCTTAAAGCATGTCGGTCATATGGCATCTAGCCAACCCCATGGTTATTATCTGTCCTCCTCTTGGAGGGGATAGGGTCCTTCCACTATGGCACAAGAAGGGTGAGCATAGGTAAAATGCCCTGTGTTGATCACTGGGAGAGATCCCCCGGCAATGAGGGACCAACACCCACTACTGAAGCTGATCCTGCTCTGTCTCTTCTCTATGTGAGTAAAGCGTTGTTCCATCCGGTGCTTGACTGCATTGTGTCTTCCTTGACTACTCAGATACCAAGAGGAAATGGGTAGAAGTGTTTAGAGTCTTCCCCTGGGAATTATAACTGGTGCAAGGGTACTCCACTTGACACAAAGAGATTTCTAAAACCAACAAACCAGCACAGTTTCTTGTAATCAAAGAGATTCCGGTGGTGGCAAAATTCCTACTCAATATGGCCTATCAATAGGGGTCCAGTCATCCATCCTGATTTGGGGTATAATGAAGGACTTGCAAAGAGCTAGGGCCAACAGAAGGAGGGGAAAGAGGTGGAGAGAGGTGGACCTTGGAGGATGAGGGAAATGGAGAAGGACATGGGAAAGGCAGGGCATTCTAGGGGGAGGGTACTGGGTGAGCAAAGGCAGAGAGGCTATTTCACTTTCATAAAAGAAAAAATACAAAAAATGTATGTGAACCTGAAGAAAGCTGGTCTTTTATTTGCTCCCTCTTCGCCAAAAGAAATCAATCCAATTCCAAAAAGCACTGACAGGAAACAAAAGTCTTTACCAAAGGTCTCTGGAGGACACTGCAAAGGGATTACACGGCACAGCTCACGGCAAGACATCCTTTCAGAATCCTCCTAAATCTCTCTTCCTCAAAGTTCCACACTATTACAACAGCTCCCCAAACCTCTTCCTTCTTTCTCTTTTTCCAAATTCCTGACCACCCAAACTCTGCCAGCTCCCTCACTCCCCTCCCTTCTCTCAGAAGCAGCTTTTCCTGATTGGGACTGGGAGGAAATTCCTCCAGGTCTCTCCACTCTTTTGCTTAGGTCTATTTCTTTCCCTCTGCCCTCCTTACAAAGGCTCCTAAGCCTGGGAAGGAGGAAAAGCAGTGCATATTTACATGTGAGTATTTTTGCCCCGTTGCCTGGAAAAAAAAAAAAAAAGATTGGAAGGAAAGACACCCGAATGTTAACAGGAAGATGCCAGCAAAGCTTTGGAATCAGATAAAGTTGGGTCCAGGTCCTGGCTCTGCCACTTTCTAGCTGTGTGACCTTGGTTAAGCCTCACTGGAGACATTTCTCCAAACCTCAGATTGCTGTTCCGTGAATGACTTAGCATGGTATCTGACATATAGCAAGCGTTCCATAAAGTGTAGTTTACAAAATAAAGGAGTTAGTTACCTGTAGATAGTAGGAATATGGTGAACTTTATTTTGTCTTTATCCATAATTTTTGCCTTTATCAGTATTTTATTTAAAAAATTTGACAATAAGTACATATTTGTAAAAATAAACCAAAATAAAGATCATGATAAACACAGGCGTAAGATTAAATGTTTATCAGTAGAAGATCAAATGAATTATGGGGTAAGGTTTGCTGGAGCAGAGAAGAGGGCAGGGGCAAGAGAAGGCCCTGGGGCCTGACGACCTTTCTAGATGTATGTGGCCTGTGACCCCCAAGACTTCCCCGCTCCCCCAATCTTGTTGAAACTGAAGATGTGGGGTGGGGGGGCTCTGGAGGGACCGCAGGGCCTTGCCGGGTTCTCAGGGTGGGACCCGCCCCGCAGCGTGTGGAGGGAAGAAGCTGCTGACCCCCAAACTCTTGGGGGACAAGCCTGAGCAGTTCCCGGAATGTGGGGGAAATGGGTGCCCTATCAGCCATCTCTATAAAAACCACTTGGGGGCCCCTATCAGCCCTCTCTATAAAAACCATCGCCTACAGAAGATCAAGCCCCAAGATTGAGTCCCAGGATTTCCTGACTAGTTCCAAGAACCCAACCTAGAAAGTGGGCGGGGTTCCTGCCTCCTCTTCCCCTCCCCACTCAGGTCCCTCTCGCTTTGGGGCCCCAGTTCAGGCCCAACCCCACGGCCAGCCCATTCAGCTCCCAAGTCTAGTCTGCCCCGCGCTCCCTCAAACCACCCCCAGTGCCCGCCCCGCCCCCACTTCTGCGCCTCCCCCCACCCCATTTCCGCTTAGTTTGCACTCCCGGCACCCCGCGCGCGCCTCGGGTACCTCCTCGGCCCGCGGGAACCCAAGCCCCGAGGCCCCGCCCCTCTGATGCCCCGCCCCAAAGCCCCGCCCTGGCACGTGCCCGCGCTTAGCTTGTTTACCTCTCAGTGCCTGTAAGGGGACCCCTATACAGGACAATCCCTGACCATATTATCAGCCCTTGGGACCTGCATTCAAAGTGTTGGGAAGGGGGTTCGCGGCGTTCAGAGAAGTTCGGAGAAGATGCAGGCCCGGAAGCGGAAGCAGTGAATGGAGAGGGCCAGAGGTCAGGGCAGTGAGGACCACAAAGCTAGAGCGCACGCCCACCTCCTTCCCTCCGGGCCGGCGCACTTGGGAGTGGGATGAGACGCTCGGTCTGGGTCAGGCGGGCTCGAGCCTGAATCTGAGCAAGGGCTGGCCCTGTACCCGCCAGGTGTGCTGCGCAGGACTGGCGGCAGGGCGGGGTGGCCCCGGGAGCCATTGTCGGGGGTGGAGGGCAAGTCAAGTGAGCTGGGAGTGCCCGGCCTAGTATCGGGAATCGAGGGTCCAGCTGGAGGTATTGAGGTGAGGTGAGATTAGGCCCAACGGCTCTCTCGGCCTGGATGCCGTGACCTGTCCTGGCAAGGGTGGAGAGCAGGAGGCCCAACCGTTGGGGCTGTGCCTCATTAGCGCTTCCCAGGTGGGGCGCGGAGCTCGACTCTACGCCGCCACCGTGTGGCCGCAGGGAGCAGCGCCTGCCTGGACCCGGAGACTCCTCAGGGCTGGGGCGGGGGACCAGGTCCTGGAGACCTTGGGAGAGCCGCCCTTGGGGAGACTGACTTTCGATACCCTGCTCCTCCCGAGCTGGGTTCCAGGAATGGGGTTGAAGTTGCTATGGCGGCGGCGGAGCAGTCGCCGGGACTTCCTCCAGCCGCTGTGAATCCTCCTCAGGACAGCGTGGGATTGTGGTGTGGACACCCATTTTCCGCCAGCATCTTGTTGCTCACTGAATAAGGAGGTGTGGAGATGTGGATGAGAATGATCCCTCCCAAAGGCAGCAAGGCCTCCAACAACCAACCAGCTTTTCCTAAGCATCTACTATGTGAAAGGTGTACAAAGATGAATAATTAAAATAAGTAGGGAAAGCCCCCTCATATTTGTGGCTCCCCACTCTTATGAAAATAACAGGTAACTTTTAGGAAGGCTTACTGTGTGCCAGACATTTACTGAGTACTTTTATATGCGTGGTAACATTAAATTCTCACCACAATCCTCTAAGGGTAGGCACTATTATTCCTATCCAACAGATGAGGAAGTTTAGGTTCAGAGAAGTTAAGTAACTTGCCTAAAGTCACACAGCTAGATCGAATTTCTAAGCCTTGGCTTGACTTTTTTTCTTTTTTTGGCCGAGCCGTGGGGCTTGCAGTATCTGAGTTCCCCAACCAGGGATTGAACCTGGCCCCTGCAGTGAAAGCCCGGAATCCTAACCATTAGGCCACCGGGGAACCCCCTTGGCTTTTTTTTTTTTTAATAGACTTTATTTTTTAGAGCATATTTAAGTTCACAGCAAAATCGAGCAAAGATGCAGTGTTTCCATATGCCTCCTGTGCCAACACACAACTTCCTCTATCAACATCTAACACCAGAGTGGTGCATTTGTTACAATTAGTGAACCTACACTGATACATCATTATCACCCAAAGTCCAAAATTTACGTTTGATAAGCCTTAGTTTTTAACCACTATGTCAATCTCCTACCCTAATTATAAGGTCACTTTCCTGAGCAGGGATTCAACTGGGACTTTGAAGGGTATGTAGAATTTCCAAAGAAGGGGGTAAGAAGGACATTTCAGGCAGAGAGTTGCATAGAGAAAGATGTAGAGGGATTTTCAGGGTACTTGGCAAGTTTGACTTGAGCAAGAGGTCCCAAGCTTTAGTCAATTGAGTATCAACCTCATGAAGTTTGTCCTAAGCAATAATAGCCATGAAATCATGGGTTTAGAATGCAAGTTTTATTTTTGAATCCCCATTGAAATAAATATGTTAATCTTTGAAAAATATTTGGTTATATGCCACTAAAATTATCCCTAGAGCCCCCGGTGATAGTCATGCCCCATTCTGGAAAACACTACCATAGGGAATTACTGGAGGTACCCTGGGGAGGTAGGATGAGGCCACTGCTTGCTGAGCAAGGGTCATCTGTGTCCCAGGTAAGCTGCTTGCTGCTGTTCATAATTCTCTGAGCCCCAGACCTACCAGCATATTTGATCTTATCTTTCCTGGCTAGCAACACTTTGGTGGCTCCTTATTCTCTTCTAGATAGAAGAGTAAATGCCCTAACATAACCTACAAGTTCCTTGGGGATCCTGGGGTAGGCCCACCATGACCCCATCAGGCTGGTGAAGAGAGGGAGATAGGAGACAGGATCTCCTGGAGGAAGTGACAACTGAGCTGAAGTCTAACGGATTTATGGGAGAGAACTAGGTGATGGTGGTGAAGAGCTTTTTCAGGTAGAAGGAACAGCAAGTGCAAATTTCCCGAGGCAGGAAGGAACAATGTACATGTGAGCACCTGAAAGAGGCACTAGAGGAAGAGTCCGGGAGAGGAGTTTGCAGGGGCCAGACCCTGCCTGCAGTCCCTGGAGGCAACACAAGCATTGTGATCTTAATGCTGTGCCTTACTCAGAGCCATTTAGGGCCTCAAGAACGGTGACTTCAGTTACTTGAATAACAAATACTTTTTGAACACCTACTTCAGGTGGAGCACTGGGGATTTTAATAGAAGACTCTCATGGTCCCTGCCATCAGGAAACTTACATTCTTTTACAAATAAAAGTTATACATATGCATGGTTTAAAGAAATGACAAGTATTATAAGGTTTTCTATGAAAACAGAAGGCAGTCCACTACCTTTTCCCCCATTTCCACTTTTGCAGAGGCATCTATTTTCAACTTTTTTAGCTGACTGTATTTTAGATTTATCTCCATTATCTCTAAGTAATCTTGGTTTGTTTGTTTGTTTTTTGAGATTTTGAATTTTATTTAATTTATTTTTTTATACAGCAGGTATGTATGTCAATCCCAATCTCCCAGTTCATCCCACCACCACTACCCCACCCCCCTGCCACTTTTCCCCCTTGGTGTCCATACGTTTGTTCTCTACATCTGTGTCTCTATTTCTGCCCTGCAAACCAGTTCATCTCTACCATTTTTCTAGGTTCCACATATATGCATTAATATACGATATTTGTTTTTCTCTTTCTGACTTACTTCACTCTGTATGACAGTCTCTAGATCCATCCACGTCTCTACAAATGACCTAATTTCGTTCCTTTTTATGGCTGAGTTAATATTCCATTGTATATATGTACCACATCTTCTTTATCCATTCGTCTGTCGATGGGCATTTAGGTTGCTTCCATGACCTGGCTATTGTAAATAGTGCTGCAGTGAACATTGGGGTGTATGTGTCTTTTTGAATTATGGTTTTCTCTGGGTGTATGCCCAGTAGTGAGATTGCTGGGTCATATGGTAATTCTATTTTTAGTTTTTTAAGGAACCTCCATACTGTTCTCCATAGTGGCTGTATCAATTTACATTCCCACCAACAGTGCAAGAGGGTTCCCTTTTCTCCACACCCTCTCCAGCATTTGTTGTTCGTAGATTTTCTGATGATGCCCATTCTAACTGGTGTGAGGTGATACTCATTGTAGTTTTGATTTGCATTTCGCTAATAATTAGTGATGTTGAGCAGCTTTTCATGTGCTTCTTGGCCATCTGTATGTCTTCTTTGGAGAAATGTCTGTTTAGGTCTTCTGCCTATTTTTTGATTGGGTTTTTTTTTTTTTTAATATTGAGCTGCATGAGCTGCTTATATATTTTGGAGATCAATCCTTTGTCCATTGATTAGTTTGCAAATATTTTCTCCCATTCTGAGGGTTGTCTTTTCGTCTTGTTTGTAGTTTCCTTTGCTTTGCAAAAGCTTTTAAGTTTCATTAGGTCCCATTTGTTTATTTTTGTTTTTATTTCCATTACTCTAGGAGGTGGATCAAAAAAGATCTTGCTGTGATTTATGTCAAAGAGTGTTCTTCCTGTTTTCCTCTAAGAGTTTTCTAGTATCCAGTCTTACATTTAGGTCTCTAATCCATTTTGAGTTTATTTTTGTGTATGGTGTTAGGGAGTATTCTAATTTCATTCTTTTACATGTAGCTGTCCAGTTTTCCCAGCACCACTTATTGAAGAGACTGTCTTTTCTCCATTGTATATCCTTGCCTCCTTTGTCATAGATTAGTTGACCATAGGTGCGTGGGTTTATCTCTGGGCTTTCTATCCTGTTCCATTGATCTATGTTTCTGTTTTTGTGCCAGTACCATATTGTCTTGATTACTGTAGCTTTGTAGTATAGTCTGGAGTCAGGGAGTCTGATTCCTCCAGCTCCTTTTTTTCCCCTCAAGACTACTTTGGCTATTCGGGGTCTTTTGTGTGTCCATACAAATTTTAACATTTTTTGTTCTAGTTCTGTAAAAATTGCCACTGGTAATTTGACAGGGATTGCATTGAATCTGTAGATTGCTTTGGGTAGTGTGCTCATTTTCACAATATTGATTCTTCCAATCCAAGAACATGGTATATCTCTCCATCTGTTTGTGTCATCTTTAATTTCTTTCATCAGTGTCTTATAGTTTTCTGAGTACAGGTGTTTTACCTCCTTAGGTAGGTTTATTCCTAGGTATTTTATTCTTTTTGTTGCAGTGGTGAATGGGATTGTTTCCTTAATTTCTCTTTCTGATCTTTCGTTGTTAGTATATAGGAATGCAAGAGATTTCTGTGCATTAATTTTGTATCCTGCAACTTTACCAAATTCATTGATGAGCTCTAGTAGTTTTCTGGTGGCATCTTTAGGATTCTCTATGTATAGTATCATGTCATCTGCAAACAGTGACAGTTTTACTTCTTCTTTTCCAATTTGTATTCCTTTCATTTTTTTTTCTTCTCTGATCGCCGTGGTTAGGACTTCCAAAACTATGTTGAATAATAGTGGTGAGAGTGGGCAACCTTGTCTTGTTCCTGATCTTAGAGGAAATGCTTTCAGTTTTTCACCATTGAGAATGATGTTTGCTGTGGGTTTGTCGTATATGGCCTTTATTATGTTGAGGTAGGTTCCCTCTATGCCCACTTTCTGGAGAGTTTTTATCATAAATAGGTGTTGAATTTTGTCAAAAGCTCTTTCTACATCTATTGAGATGATCATATGGTTTTTATTCTTCAGTGTGTTAATATGGTATATCATATTGATTGATTTGTGTATATTGAAGAATCCTTGCACCCCTGGGATAAATCCCACTTGATCGTGGTGTATGATCCTTTTAATGTGTTGTTGGATTCTGTTTGCTAGTATTTTGTTGAGGATTTTTGCATCTATATTCATCAGTGATATTGGTCTGTAATTTTCTTTTTTTGTAGTATCTTTGTCTGGTTTTGGTATCAGGGTGATGGTGGCCTCATAGAATGAGTTTGGGAGTGTTCATTCCTCTGCAGTTTTTTGGAAGAGTTTGAGAAGGATGGGTGTTAGTTCTTCTCTAAATGTTTGATAGAATTCACCTGTGAAGCTATCTGGTCCTGGACTTTTGTTTGTTGGAAGATTTTTAATCACAGTTTCAATTTCATTACTTGTGATTGGTCTGTTCATATTTTCTATTTCTTCCTGGTTCGGTCTTGGAAGGTTATACCTTTCTAAGAATTTGTCCATTTCTTCCAGGTTGTCCATTTTATTGGTATAGAGTTGCTTGTAGTAGTCTTTTTTTTTTTTTAATTTATTATTTATTTTTGGTTGCATTGGGTCAGTTGCTGTGCATGGGCTTTCTCCAGCTGCGGTGAACAGGGGCTACTCTTCTTTGCAGTGTGTGGGCATCTCATTGTGGTGGCCTCTCCCGTTGCGGAGCACGGGCTCCAGGCATACGGGCTTCAGTAGTTGTGGCTCGCGGGCTCTAGAGCGCAGGCTCAGTAATTGTGGCTCATGGGCTTAGTTGCTCCATGGCATGTGGGATCCTCCTGGACCAGGGCTCAAACCCGTGTCCCCTGCATTGGCAGGCAGGTTCCTAACCACTGCACCACCAGGGAAGCCCATATAGTAGTCTCTTATGCTGCTTTGTATTTCTGCAGTGTCTGTGGTAACTTCTTTTTCATTTCTAATTTTATTGATTTGAGTCCTCTCCCTCTTTTTCTTGATGAGTCTGGCTAAAGGCTTATCAATTTTGTTTACCTTCTCAAAGAACTAGCTTTTAGTTTTATTGATCTTTGCTATTGTTTTCTTTGTTTCTATTTCATTTATTTCTCCTCTGATCTTTATGATATCTTCCTTCTACTAACTTTGGGTTTTGTTTGTTCTTCTTTCTCTAGTTCCTTTAGATGTAAGGTTAAATTGTTTATTTGAGATTTTTCTTGTTTCTTTCTTTTTTTAAAAAATAAATTTATTTATTTATTTTTGGCTGTGTTGGGTCTTCATTGCTGTGTGCGGGCTTTCTCTAGTTGCAGTGAGCGGGGGCTACTCTTCGTTGCGGCGCGTGGGCTTCTCATTGTCGTGGCTTCTCTTGTTGCAGAGCACAGGATCTAGGCGTGCAGGCTTCAGTAGTTGTGGCACATGGGCTCAGCAGTTGTGGCTCGCGGGCTCCAGAGCTCAGGCTCAGTAGTTGTGGCGCTCGGGCTTAGTTGCTCCGCGGCATGTGGGATCTTCCCAGGTCAGGGCTTGAACCCCTGCCCCTGCATTGGCAGGTGGATTCTTAACCACTGTGCTACCAGGGAAGCCCAAGATTTTTCTTGTTTCTTGAGGCAGGCTTGTATTGCTATAAACTTCCCTCTTAGAACTGCTTTTGCTGCATCCCATAGGTTTTGGATCGTCGTGTTTTCATTGTAATTTGTCTCTAGGTATTTTTTGATTTCCTCTTTGATTTCTTCAGTGATCTCTTGGTTATTTAGTAATGTATTGTTTAGTCTCCATGTGTTTGTGTTTTTTACGTTTTTTTCTCTGTAATTGATTTCTAATCTCATAGTGTTGTGGTTGGAAAAGATGCTTGATATGATTTCAGTTTTCTTAAATTTACTGAGGCTTGATTTGTGACCCAAGATGTGATCTCTCCTGGAGAATGTTCCGTGCGCACTTGAGAAGAAAGTGTAATCTGCTGTTTTTGGATGGAATGTCCTATAAATATCAATTAAATCTATCTGGTCTATTGTATCCTTTAAAGCTTGTATTTCCTTATTACTTTTCTGTTTGGATGATCTGTCCATTGGTGTAAGTGAGGTGTCAAAGTCCCCCACTATTATTGTGTTACTGTAGATTTCCTCTTTTGTAGCTGTTAGCAGTTGCCTTATGTATTGAGGTGCTCCTATGTTGGGTGCATATATATTTATAATTGTTATATCTTCTTCTTGGATTGATCCCTTGATCATTATGTAGTGTCCTTCCTTGTCTCTTGTAACATTCTTTAAAGTCTATTTTATCGGATATGAGTATTGCTACTCCAGCTTTCTTTTGATTTCCATTTGCATGGAATATCTTTTTCCATGCCCTCACTTTCAGTCTGTATCTGTCCCTAGGTCTGAAATGGGTCTCTTGTAGACAGCATATATATGGGTCTTGTTTTTGTATCCATTCAGTGAGCCTGTGTCTTTTGGTTGGAGCATTTAATCCATTCACGTTTAAGGTAATTATCGATATGTATGTACCTATTACCATTTTCTTAATTGTTATGGGTTTATTTTGTAGGTCCTTTTCTTCTCTTGTGTTTCCCACTTAGAGAAGTTCCTTTAGCATTTGTTGTAGAGCTGGTTTGGTGGTGCTGAATTCTCTTAGCTTTTGCTTGTCTGTAAAGCTTTTGATTTCTCCATCGAATCTGAATGAGATCCTTGCTGGGTAGAGTAATCTTGGTTGTAGGTTCTTCCCTTTCATCACTTTAAGTATATCATGCCACTCCCTTCTGGTTGTAGAGTTTCTGCTGAGGAATCAGCTGTTATTTGTCAAATATAATCAAATGTTATTTGTCATTTTTCCCTTGTTGCTTTCAATAATTTTTCTTTGTCTTTAATTTTTGTCAGTTTGATTACTATGTGTCTCAGAGTGTTTCTCCTTGGGTTTATCCTGTGTGGGACTGTTTGTGCTTTCTGGACTTGGGTGACTATTTCCTTTCCCCTGTTAGGGAAGTTTTCGACTATAATCTCTTCAAATATTTTCTCGGGTCCTTTCTCTCTCTCTTCTCCTTCTGGGACCCCTATAATGCAAATGTTGCTGAGTTTAATGTTGTCCCAGAGGTCTCTTAGGCTGTCTTCATTTCTTTTCATTCTTTTTTCTTTTTTCTGTTCCATGGCAGTGAATTCCACCATTCTGTCTTCCAGGTCACTTATCCGTTCTTCTGCCTCAGTTATTCTGCTATTGATTCCTTCAAGTGTATTTTTCATTTCAGTTATTGTATTGTTCATCTCTGTTTGTTTGTTCTTTAATTCTTCTAGGTGTTCTTTTTTTTAATTTATTTTATTTATTTATTTTTGGCTGCATTGGGTCTTCGTTCTGTGCATGGGCTTTCTCTAGTTGTGGCAAGTGGGCACTACTCTTCGTTGTGGCACGCGGGCTTCAGTAGTTGTAGCACGTGGGCTCAGTAGTTGTGGCTTGCGTGCTCTAGAGCGCAGGCTGAGTAGTTGTGGCGCACGGGCTTAGTTGCTCCGCAGCATGTGGGATCTTCCTGGACCAGGGCTTGAACCTGTGTCCCCTGCACTGGCAGGCGGATTCTTAACCACTGCGCCACCAGGGAAGCCCCTAGGTGTTTGTTCTTTAATTCTTCTAGGTCTTTGTTAAACATTTCTTGCATCTTCTCAGATCTTTGCCTCCATTCTTTTTCCGAGGTCCTGGATCATCTTCACTATCATTATTCTGAATTCTTTTTCTGGAAGGTTGCCTATCTCCACTTCATTTAGTTGTTTTCCTGAGGTTTCATCTTGTTCCTTCATCTGGTACAAAGTCCTCTGCCTTTTCATTTTGTCTATCTTTCTGTGAATGTGGTTTTCCTTCCACAGACTGCAGGATCGTAGTTCTTCTTGCTTCTGTTGTCTGCCCTCTGGTGGATGAGGCTATCTAAGAGGCTTGTGGAGGCTTCCTGATGGGAGGGACTGGTGGTGGATAGAGCTGGGTGTTGCTCGGTTGTCAGAGCTCAGTGAAACTTTAATCCGCATGTCTGCTGATGGGTGGGCCTGGGTTACCTCCCTGTTAGTTGTTTGGCCTGAGGCAACCCAGCACTGGAGCCTACCCGGCTCTTTGGTGGGGCTAATGGCCGACTCTGGGAGGGCTCACACCAAGGAGTACTTCCCAGAACTTCTGCTGCCAGTGTCCTTGTCCCCATGGTGAGCCACAGCCACCCCCCACCTCTGCAGGAGACCCTCCAACACTAGCAGGTAGGTCTGTTTCAGTCTCCTATGGGGTCACTGCTCCTTCCCCTGGGTCCCGATGTGCACACTACTTTTTGTGTGCCCTCCAAGAGTGGAGTCTCTGTTTCCCCCAGTCCTGTCGAATTCCTGCAATCAAATCCCACTAGCCTTCAAAGTCTGATTCTCTAGGAATTCCTCCTCCCGTTGCCAGACCCCCAGGTTGGGAAGCCTGACGTGGGGCTCAGAACCTTCACTCCAGTGGGTGGACTTCTGTGGTATAATTGTTATCCAGTTTGTGAGTCACCCACCCAGCAGTTATGGGATTTGATTTTATTGTGATTGTGCCCCTCCTACCGTCTCATTGCGGCTTCTCCTTTGTCTTTGGATGTGGAGTATCTTTTTTGGTGAGATCCAGTGTCTTCCTGTCGATGATTATTCAGCAGTTAGTTGTGATTCCGGTGCTGTCGCAAGAGGGAGTGAGCACACATCCTTCTACTCCGCCATCTTGAACCAATCTCCTAATAATCTTGTTTTGCCACTTCTAGACATTTCAGTTTTAAACACTATCTCTTGACTTTCTACTATGGAAGATAAAGTTTTAATTGTCTTTCCCCATCACCTGCCCCACCATACACATAATCCCCACATCCTCAAATTGCCAACATAATTTTGGTTCGTTCAGTAGTCTTTGTTTACATTATTATATGTAAGCTATGATTACTTTTCCTTTCCTGTGCAACTTTTTGTTTTCCCCAGAGTCAACAATTGTCGTGTTGTGTCACTTGCTTAGTTTCTATGTATTCCACCCTCCACCAGTTATCTAAATCTCTTCTCAAGAGGTTCCTACATATCAGGTGTCTCAGATTGGTGTCTCTGGAAGCAGAGGTGGAGATAGAGATGTTTACTAGGGATCAACACCTATGAAAGGAAGTGGGCGGAAGCAGGATTGGACAGAGGCAGAGGAACTGCACTGAGACCTGGAAAACCTCCGCCCACCTGGCAGGGAGCCCCGGAGCAAGTATGGCCCATCATGAGTGCCCTGAGCCCTGCTGAAATGGCCAGGCCTTTATACCCTGCCTGGTTCAGTCCTGCCTATGGGCTACCCCAGGAAGGATCTGATCTTTGGCGAGGTAGGTCTCTGCATCAGAGACTGAACCTGAAGGAGCTGACAGCTGGAGGTGGTCTGCTGCCCAAACTCCCCACAGCTGGGCCACAAGCCCTTCCTTGAAGGGGACTCTGGGAGGCAAACTCCATGACTACCACATCATGTGTTCTGTCAATTCCATCTTTTTTTTTTTTTTTAGTGTGGATCATTTTAAAAGTTTTTATTGAATTTACAGTATTGCTTCTGTTTTATGTTTTGGTTTTTTGGCCGCGCGGCATGTGGGATCTTAGCTCCCTCTGCACTGGAAGGTGAAGTCCCAACCACTGGACCACCAGGGAAGTCCCTGTCAATTCCATCTTCTCTAGGAAACTTTTCTTCGGCTCCAGTGTGGAGCATTTGCCCTTTATATCTGGTGAACAGCTATTATTCTGGGCAGGGAAAGATCCAGACTTTGTAGGGTTTAAAGTTTATACAATCTGGGGGCCCTTTAAAAAAAGGAATACAAAGTTAGCTGTAACTTATTTGGATTGATAAATCAATAAATTCCTGGAGCTTGAGATCCCTTAGAGACTCAGCACCTTTTCTTCTGAGCTCTCATTGAGCAATCTAGCAACAGTGCTCTCTGATTGGTTTCTCCCACCTGCTTAGAGAACCCTCTACAACTCCCAGCACTCCCAGCAGCCCCCGGAATGTGCAGGAAGCAGAAGCTAAGGCTTCTAGGTGAGCCCGCCTCTGATCCTGGGGTCTTCATGAGCATCTGTCACCTCGCTCCTGTGTTGGATTTCCCTGGGACTGCTGCTTTCTTTACTCTCTCCTTTTGGTGGAGCACCTACTCCAACATTTTCTTGGGAAAGAGGGTGTGTGAGGTGACATTTTTGAGACCTTGCAAGTCTGCAAATACCTTCTTTCTACCTTCCCCTTAATAATGTGGTTCGGTACAGGATATATGAAAACTCTTAGAACGGTGCCTGGCACGTAAGAAGTTCTATAGGTGTTTTGCCATCATTATTATTAAAAACTCTCATTGGAGGGACTTCCCTGGTGGTCCAGTGGGTAAGACTCCATGCTCCCAATGCAGGTGGCCTGGGTTTGATCCCTGGTCAGGGAACTAGATCCTGCACGCATGTCACAATGAAGGATCCCACGTGCTGCAATGAAGAGCCAGCACAGCCTAAATTAAAAAAAGACAAAATAAACAACTCTCTTTGGAGATTATTTTCTTTTAGTGTTACTATTGAGAAGTCCAAAGCATCCTGATTCCTGGTGCTTTGTGTATAGTCCCTTTTCTACTTTGGAAGCTACAGGGTCTTCTCTTTGTGTCCCCCTCCACACCTCCCTGACCACCATGGTTCTGACATCTCACGTTGGTACCTCTGGGACAGGTCTATTGCTACCCATGGCACTGAGCACTTGGAGATGCCTTTCAACATGGAACCGTATGTCCTTCAGTTCCATTTTTAATTGATGACTCCTCTCTGTTCTGCTTTCTCTTTCTGTAATATCCATTATTCAGATGTTGAGTGTCCCAGACCAGTACTCTAGTTTTCTTTTCTTTTCTTTTCTTTTCATTTTTTCTTTCTGCTTTTCTATCTCTTTTTCTCTTTGTTTTACTTTCTGGAAGATTTCCTCAAATTTATCTTCCAGCCCTTCCATTGAATTTTTAATTGCAAGGGCTTTTTGTTGTTGATGTTTGTTTCTTTTTTTTTTTCTTTCTTTTTTAATTTTTTTAGCTGTGCTGGGTCTTAGTTGCGGCACGCGGGATCTTCCTTGTGGCGTGTGGGATTTTTAGCTGTGGCATGCAGGCTCTTAGTTGTGGCATGCGGGATCCAGTTCCCTGACCAGGGATTGAACCCGGGCCCCCTGCATTTGGAGCTCGGAGTCTTAACCTCTGGACCACCAGGGAAGTCCCTTGTTAGTTTCTTTTTAAAATAACATCCTGGGGCTTCCCTGATGGTGCAGTGGTTAAGAATCCGCCTGCCAATGCAGGGGACACGGGTTCGATCCCTGGTCCGGGAAGATCCCACATGCCACGGAGCAACTAAGCCCGTGTGCCACAACTAGTGAAGCCAGTGAGCCACAACTACTGAAGCCAGCGAGCCACAACTACTGAAGCCAGTGAGCCACAACTACTGAAGCCCGCGCCTAGAGCCCGTGCTCTGCAACAAGAGAAGCCACCACAATGAGAAGCCCGCGCGCAGCAACAAAGACCCAATGCAGCCAAAAATAAATCAATAAATAAATTTATTTTTAAAAGAATAAAATAACATCCTGTTCTTGCATCCTGGATGCACTATGTTTTCTTATCTCTCTGAAGATGTGACCATATGTCCTTCCTCTCAGCCTGGTCAGATTAGCTTTGAGAGAAATTTTTCTGATCCTCTTGCCCAGAGAGCAAAGCCATGGGTGCCAGCTTTCTGGGAGGAAACAGGTTGGGGGGTGTCTCAGCCATCACAGTGTATATGGTCACTTCATCGCCTGATTTGGGAAAGATACCTCCGACCTCCACTGTGCCTGCAGTTTCCCATCCCAGTGATTGTTTAATTCTCTTTAGAGATTAAACCTCCAGTGTCCTGCCAGGACTGGGGAAGGGACGTAGGGACCTAACAATTCCGATCCTGGAACATCTTCCAACCTCTTCTCCTTATTTAATACTCCCACCCCCGTTTAAACAGGTACCTGAGCCTTTTGGGGGAGTTTGTGATCTAAATTGGGTTGGCTCTCCTTTCCCACGTCCAGGTTAGGCAGTAGTTTCCTTGGGTTTGCTGTGTAGTTACCACCCAACCATCTGTTTTCCAGCTTCCCTCATTCTCCTCGTTTCAGTGGGTTTGTGCTTTTTTTAAAATTTTTTATTTATTTTTATTTATTTACTTTTGGCTGTGTTGAGTCTTCGTTGCTGCCCGCAGGCTTTCTCTAATTGCGGCGAGCGGGGGCTACTCTTCGTTGTGGTGCACAGGCTTCTCATTGTGGTGGCTTCTCTTGTTGCGGAGCACAAGCTCTAGGTGCGTGGGCTTCAGTAGTTGTGGCACATGGGCTCAGTAGTTGTGGCGCACGGGCTTAGTTGCTCTGCAGCATGTGGGATCTTCCCGGACCAGGGCTCGAACCCGTGTCCCCTGCATTGGGAGGCGGATTCTTAACCACTGTGCCACCAGGGAAGTCCTCTTTCTGTAGTTTTAGTGGAGTTTGGGGAGGGACTGAAATTAGATGCATATGTTCAATTTGCCATAATTTTCAGAGCTTCAATTTTTACCTAAACCAGTAAACAGATTAATAATTACAGACTGTGAGAGCTACAGAGGAAACAAACATGAGGCCAGGACAAGAACAATGGCAAGACGACTCAGACTTAAGAAATGCAGAGCTGTATCTTTAAAATATGCACCTTGCCTCAGTGTAGAGGGACTTCCCTGGCATTTCAGTGGGTAAGACTCCGTGCTCCCACTGCAGGGGGCCCAGGTTCAAACACTGGTCAGGGAACTAGATCCCGCATCCATGCCGCAACTAAGACCCATCGCAGCCAAAATAAATAATAAAATAAATAAATAAATATTAAAAAGAAAATTAAGACATATCTTGCGTCTACTTTAAAAAAATAATAAAATATGCACCTTGCTTCAGTGTAGAGAAGACACGTGAGGAACATTCATGGAGTCGGAGACAGTGAGGAAGCTACTGGAGATCAAGGTGAATGCTGGCTGGATTGGAAAGGTGATGGCTGTAGAGCTGGCAGGAACCATGTAGAACGTAGACAGACTGTAACCTGCAAAGGGCAGGCACCATGTCCATTTTGTTGCCTGCTGTATATAAACCCAGATATGCGTATTGTGTATATATGCCCAGCTGTCTGGTTACCAGAGACATTTGATAAATGTTTGTGTGTGGACATGGGTGGGTGAAGAGGGGAGAGGAGATGAGAATGACCTTTCTCCCTCTAGTGTAGACCTCAGAGGCCAACTAAGGGCCGTGGAATGTGCGGCCAAAGGGAGCCACAGAAGGTCTGGGAGTAAGGGAATGACCAGCAGGTGAGAGCAGGTCTTCACCTACACACAGGACCTGTATCACATGACCCCTCACCCTCCAGCCTGTCTTCCATCCATCACACTCCACTCTGGCCCCTCCAGCAGTTTCCTCTGCCTGACGTGTCTTCTCCCCAGCCTCAGCCCCTCACCTGGCCCCTCCACACTCCCATACTGGCCTCAGGAGGCCACAGTCTGATTCTTTTTTTTTTGTATTAATCATGCTTTTCTATTCTATTTTTAAAATAATTTTTATTGGAGTATAGTTAATTTACAATGTTGTGTTAGTTTCAGGTGTACAGCAAAGTGAGTCAGTTAAACATATACATATCTCCACTCTTTCTTAGATTCTTTTCCCATATAGGTCATTACAGAGTACTGAGTAGAGTTCCCTGTGCCGTACAGTAGGTCCTTATTAGTTATCTATTTTATATATAGTAGTGTGTATATGTCCATCCCAATCTTTCAGTTTATCCCTCCCCCACCCACAGTCTGAGTCTTAAACCATATTCTTTTTCTGCAGGCCTCTTACATCAGTTTGCAGTTGTATGGCCATTGAGGGGCTTCTGGATTTAACGTCAGACTCCCCCATAGAATATGAGCTCTGTGAGGGATGGAACCTGGCTGTTTTATTTGCTATTGTATCCCTAGCACCTGGGACCAAGCCTAGCCTGCAGAAGGGGGCTTGATAAATTTTTTTAAATGATTTATTTTTATTGAGATATAATCAACATATAACCTTGTATTAGTTTTATTTGATTCAATATTTGTATATATTGGCAAATCATTACCACAATAAGTTTTGTTAACATCCATCAGCACACAGTTACAACGATTTTTTTCCCTGCGATGAGGACTTTTACCATCTACCCTCTTGGCAACTTTCAAATATATAATACAGTATTGTTACCTATAGTCATTTACTGTACCAATAATTGTTGAAGGAACCAAATGAAAGTAGGTGTCATCTCGCCGAGATGGTGGGATGGAGAAGAGTTTGAAGGAGAGACCACGGAGGAGGTATGGCAGTGACTTGGGAGGGAGAGGGTACAGCTGGAGCACAGGCAAGGGGCAGAAGTCCTGAGAGAGGAAGTGACAGGTCTCAGTGCCTGCTGGGCTCTAGTTGAGTGAAATGAGCCCTGAGCCTTTGTTTGGTGCTGGGCCTGGGCCTGCCCCTGGGCTCTGCAGACTCAGGTGAATGTGAATGCCTGTAACTCCAGGCTTGGTGAGATAAGCTATGAACTATGCTGGTGAGGGCATCAGGGAAGGCTTCCTGGAGAAGGATGCCCTGGAGATGGACTTTGAAAGCTGAGGGAGACATGGCCAGGAGGAGGGGAGTGATTCAAAGATCTCTAAGGTTCTGAGCCTGGCTGAATGGCTGAAGAGTGGGGCCACAGCCAGAGGCAGGGGACTTGGGCTTTAGATACACTGATCAGTGACCAGGATCTTGGAGGATGGCTAGGGACCTGTGAGGGGGCCCAGGGTGAGGGACGGAGTATGGCATGCATCTCAGGCTCACTCCTGCCACTGCAGAGCCCTCAGCCAGCCCTGCCATCCCACCACTGCACACCCTAGCCTGGGTTCCAGGCCCCTGAGACCAGGCTGTCCTGGCTCCACGCCTCACCTCGCTCCCTGCCTTCATGCAGCCTCCCCCCAGCCGAGCCTGCCCTCCTTTTCCACTCAGGAACCTCTTTTCCTCCCTTCAGCTCCCCCAGGAAGTCGTCTAGGATTTTTTGTGCTGGGTACTTTTACAGACCTCTCCTTTACCACCTTGTGTTTGGTCGTGTACCCCATATTTTAAAGACGGGAAACTGAGGCTCACAGAGGCAAAGTGCCCATAGTCATGATCAGGGAATTAAATCTGGGTCTGCCGACTCAAGCCCACTCTCCTCACTGCACCCCAAAGGCTGAGCAGGCAGACAGAGAGTCTGGGCGATCAAGGCTGCTTCTCTTAGCCAAAGCTCTCTTCTGGGTGCCCTGGGGTTGGTCATATTGTACTAACAGGAGAGATGCAATAGAGCACAATGGTTAGAAGCATAGATCTAAGAGTGCTTGGGTTCAAGTCAGCTCTGCTGCCTCCTCCTATACCTCAATTTTCACTTCCGCAAAATGGGATGATAATAGTACTTACCTTATAGGGTTACTGTGGGATTAAATGAGGCACATAGAAAACACTGTTACTGTTATTATATATATATCTCACATCTTTATCCATTCATCTGTCGATGGACATTTAGGTTGTTTCCATGGTTGAAACCAGCCATGGTTTCTTGGCTATTGTGAATAGTGCTGCTATGAACATAGGGGTGCATGTATCTCTTTGAATTATAGTTTTGTCTGGATATATGTCCAAGAGTGGGATTGCTGGATCAATCCAGCAACTCTGGCAACTCTATTTTCATTATTTTGAGGAACCTCCATACTGTTTTCCAAAGTGGCAGCACCAACTTACATTCCCACCAACAGTGTACGAGGGTTCCCTTTTCTTCGCACCCTCTCCAGGATTTGTTATTTGTAGATTTTTAATGATGTCCATTCTGACCAGTGGGAGGTGATACCTCATTGTAGTTTTGATTTGCATTTCTCTGATAATGAGTGATATTGAGCATTTTTCTGAACATGTCCCTCATTGTCTCATCTCTGGCCTTGCTTATGATCTCAGACCTGAAGCTTGTCTCTTTTCAACATCTTATATTTGCCCTCACCCACAGTTTACTTGTTCTCATAACATTTATTGTTTCGGTCCTGTATACAGGACAGTAGAGGCCTGGTTGGATAAATTATAATACATTAATACTGTATAATACCGGATATCCATGGTTGCACAGCAGTTTCAAAATTAACCTCAATGGACTCAGAATGCTTGAATTCAAATCCCAGCTCAACCATTCATTAGCTTTGTGACTTTGGGGAAATTATTTAACTTTTCTGTGCCTCAGTTTCCTCATCTATAAAATGGGCTAACAATAGTATCTACCTGGTATAGTTATTGTAAATAATTTGCAATCTAGAATGGAAGCCCTGTAAGGGCAGGATTTTGGTCTGTTTTATTCATTGCTATATCCTCAGTGCCTAGCCTAGTGCTGGCACAAAGAAGCTATTCAATAAATATTTGTTGAACAAATCTGTGGAATAATGAGGTAATGTATATAAAGCAGCACTGTCCAACTGAAATATAATACAACCCACATATATAATTTTAAGATTTCTAGTAGCCATGTTAAAAAAGTAAAAAGAAACAGGTAGAATTAATTTTAATAATATATATTTGAACATAATACTGTATATCGAAAATATCATTGTAACATGAAATCAATATAAAAATTATTGAGATATTTTCCATTCTTTTTCTCCTACTAAGTCTTCGAAATCTGGTATTTTACACCTATAGCACATTTTAGCTATACAACAATATCTTAAGCAATGTAATAAAGTAAAACATAGTCCTACCAAAAAATAAAGTTGTATTTAGCAGACAAATATTTTTAAATTTAATTAAAATTAAATAAAAATTTAAACTTAGTTCCTCAGTAGCACCAGCCACAGTTCAAGAGCTGAGTAGCCACATGTGGCTAGTGGCTATCAGGTTGGGACAGCAAAGATCTAAAGTGCCCAGCACAAGCTAAGTTCTTAAGAAGTGCAGCCATTATTACTGGTGATCTGGAAGATGTCTGTGCTTTAGGTTGAGTGAAACCAGCCAGTCGCTGACCACTGGATACAACATGATTTCACTTGTGCAAACAAAACAAAACCCCACCTCCAAACTATTGATATATGTTAAATATGTAACCCAGATGTAAGCAGAAGCCTCCTAATGAGAGCTCCAATCCCAATCCATGAGAGCAGCAGGAAAAAATGAAACGTACAACCACAGATGCCTGCTGAGGAGGGTGGGCCCAGGACAATGGAAGGCCTTTGTGTTGGCTCCACGAGGAGCTGGGGAGCTGAACTGCTTGGGTAAGGGAAGGAGGAGAATTTGAATTTCCCGAGTCAGGGAAGGACGGGCGAGGGGCAAGATGGTGGGATGTATGGGGCAAAGGACCAGGCAGGGGGTATTTCTTATCGGCAGGGGTGGCTGAAAGGACTTTGAACCCATCACAGAGATGATGCTTAAAATTGGTTGCCGCATGGGGTACAATGTGAACCCTTCAAGGAACCCCCGAACCCTTTGTGAAGTCTACTTGGCTGACCGACCAACGTTCTGGGTGCATGAGTTTCAGGGTAGAATCCAGAAAGGGGTTGAGCTTCTCACCTGGGTCAGAGAAAAGAGACGGCAAGGGTAGAACCAAGGGCTGGAGAAGGAGGAGACTGGAGACTGGACACATTCGGGCCCACCTCTTTCCCCCCGTGCCTTTCTTGGGGCTCAAGGGCTCCACACCAACATGGTGGTGGCTGCCTCTGGGAGGACAGTGGGTTTGGGGAGGTGACGGGGATTTTCACGGTTCCTCTATGTTTCTAATACTTGAATTGTTTCAAAGAATATTTCTATAGTGAGCAGGCAATACATTTATGTTTAGAAGGCAAAGAAAACACTCCCCTCACACCTCCCTCCCAGCCCATTCAAGGAATACACGGGCTGTGTGGAAAATTTAGAACATACGGGCAGGCAGGTAAGAATAAGAAACAAAAGTCATTGCTGACTCCACTGCCCAGCAGTGACCACGGTGTCCTCAACTGCTAAAACTCTCTGGGGAAGCATCCAGCCTCTGGCTGGTCCCCTGCCACGCAGGCTCTTTCGGGGCCCCACCATTTCCCCCAGCTCCAGAGCAGCCAAAGGTCAGAGTAGCCAAAAAGGTTCCTTTTGGGCCCAGGGACTGAGAGGGATCTGGCTGGGCCCCTGTGCTGGGAGTGGAAATGGGGCCCTTGCTTTGGCATGGTGCCTGCTGGGCTCAACTGGGGCTATGCCAGGAGCATGGGAGCAGTGCCCACCTGTGGCACCGCGGACACTGCCTTCTCCCAGCACAGAGGTCAGGAGTTTGGACAACTTACTAACTGCTCTGGGCTTCAGTGTTCTTTTTTGTAAAATACTGTTGTGAGGGTTTGAGATAATGTATGTCGTACATTTAGCACAAAGTGATCTTAGTAAGAATAAAAACATTCCAGAAACCAGTCTTTGCTCAGCTAAACCTCCAGCCCTGGTAAAGGAAGTGAGAGGGGGTAAAGTTTTTTTCTGTTAAACATAGTGGGTAAGAGATCGGGTCCCAAGGGCCAGTTTTGTCTGATAGCAGCAGCAGGAGACAGAGTTACTGGAGACCCCGTGTTGGGTGGTGGCACCAGCAGGGAAGCTGGATACATTCAGAGGTTCAGTGGTAGAAAAATGGTGGGTGGTGGGGTGGGAGTTGGCAGCTTTAAGGGCTGGGGCATATCATGCGGACTAGACCAGTGAAGGCAGGTATAGATTCTGGTCTTCACTCTGCCATCAGTGTGGCCCAGGGAGAGCTCCTGGGGACTCAGAATAGTGTGGAGGTTTCTAATGCAGCCTTCTGGCTCATACCACCCAAGTTCAAGTCAGATTTAGTCACTTGCCAATTATGCAATTTTGGGCAAGTTACTTAACTCTCCTGTGCCTCAATCCTCCCATCCGTAAAATGGGAACAATGATGTTGCTAGGTTGTAAGAATTAAATAATTCAAATAAAGAATTTAGAAGAGTATCAGGCTTATAGAGGCCTCAGTAAGGATGCAGAGTTGTTGCTATTTCCTGTATGCATCATCAAGAGTGGAAGGTGATCCTTGGGGTTCTTTCTGATTCTTTCAAGTGTTTGACCCAGACTTCTCAGAAGGTGATTTAAGATCCGTCCCTCCTGTTCAGTTCTACCTGTGGCCCTGAAGAAGATAAAGTTTTTGAATAACTGAGAAAAACGTTCTCTACTCCCTGCATTTTTGTGGGAAAATGAAGAGGACGTTTCTGCTGTGGTCAGTCAATAATGCTTCAGCCTTCCCGCCTAGAGCTCAGTCCAGGCTGATAGTTTACATTCACATTTCCAAGCTCAACTCGTTCATTCACGCTGCAGATTAAATGTTGTCTGAGCCAGTTTGCAGGACAGCGCCATGGTTTGGGATACAGGGGCTCTGGAGCCAGATAGGCCTGTGCTGGACTCCTGGCTGTGCCACTATAGCACGTGTGACCTCGTAAGGCCTCAACTTCTCCGAGACCCAGTTTCTTCACCTATAACGTCGAGAAATTAATTCCCACTTCTCATTAATGTGAGGATAAAATGAAACAATATATGGAATCAGGGCTGTTTTCAGCTACAAGTAACAGATTACCCGACAAAAATAAAGGTGTCTCATTATCTCACAGAAGTATCTGGAGTTTAGTAGCTCTAAAATGAGCTCACCAGCTCAGTGCTGTCCCAGGCTTTCTGCTGTCATCCCCTGTGTATTGGCAACATTTGGCTTTATGGTCACAAATTAGTTGCTGCCACTCCAAGATTCACATTGTCATAGGCCACCACCCAAGCAGGGAGTAAGCAGGGGGAAGACAGCAACAAGTTTTTCTCCTTTAGAAACTTTCTTCCTCAAATTTTAGTGGACACGAGAATCACCTGAAGAGATTTTAAAATCACAGAGTCCTGAGCCCCTTCTCCAGCAATCTGAGTCTGTGGGTCTGGGGTAGGACTCCAGACCTGCACTGCTCACAAGTTCACAGGTATTCTGAGGCACTGCCCCAGAGAGTGTTAATAGTGGCTTGGACTGGGGTTGTGTCTTACCCTGGCATTAACCTTCCTTGAGAAAGAAAAGGCTGAGGAAAGGATTAAAGTGCTGATCCTTTACTTGGGACATGCAAGCCCAGGGTGACGTGGGTGAGGAAAAGGAAAGATGCAGAGCCATGAAATGGGATGCGTTACACACTGGCTACTGCTTCCCAACAAGCTGCAGAGACACAGCAGGCCATTCAGAGGGTGTATCTGCTTGGCACAAGAGCCTTTCCTGGAAGAGCTGAAAGGAGGAAACTTGGAGGCAGACAGAGGTGTTTACCAGCCCAGTTCCCTCGCCTTTCATCGCCTGTTTGCTATCTTTCAACTTCTGCCTCTGGGGAGCTAATGACTCCACAGTTCTGGACCAAATCAACCAGCCACTTGGCTGCCTTTTAGGAAGCCAGATCTCATGGCCCAGGAGTGGTCTTTCATCCAAGTCTGCAAGTGGAGGGCTGGCTTGGTGCACATGGGATCCAAATGAGAGCTGAAGAGGCAGCTGAGAAACCTCATAGAGTCTGCGTCCACTGTAGGTAGGATGATGCAAACTGGTTGGGTCCAAAACAGATTTAAAAAATTGAGCCAATAGAATTTATCAATGGATCGATCATGAATGGACTAATGGACTGGGAGATAGAAATTGTTTTGGTGGATGATGGTGCCACTTACTTAGATGGGGAAAGCTTGAGGGAAAGATTCTTTGTTAGGAAAATTAATAAATTTTTGTTAGATTGGTGAAGTCTATTAAGTGGTCTAAGTCTGGATCTGAGGGGAGAGGTTCTGTCTGGAGATAAGAATTTGAGTCACTGTCACGTAGATGGTACTTAAAATCAGAACACTGGTTGTGGACACCTAAGAAAAGAGGTTGGTTGAGAGGAAAAAGGAGATGAGGGAGAATTTTTGACTCTGGCAAGATGAACACCACTCTGGCCTGTTTAACAGGTGGGGGAGAGGCAAAAGCCTCCTTACTGGAGTGGGTTGAGGAAAGACTGCGGGGAGAGGAAGTGGTGATGGAGAAAACAGACAACTTCCTTGAGTAGTTTTGCTGTAAAGGGGAGCAGAAAAATGGGGTGGTGGCTCAAGAGGGCCAAGGGAAGATGCTTTTGAGGCTTGGTGTTTGTCCACAGGAATGATCCAGTAGAGAAATGGATAAGGCAAGAGAGAAAGGGGACACCTGCATGGGTTTAGTCTTAGAGGAGCTGAGAGGGATGGATCTGGATGACAAGTTGAAGGCTTGGACTTAGAGGTCTACCCCCGTAAGAGGAGGGGATGCAGGTGGTAGGGGAGGAGGTGGGAAGATGAGGGGGCTCCTCTTGACTGCATCTTCCATGACTACGAAGCTTGAGGGGAAGTCACCGATGAGGACGGAGATGGGGTGTTGCAGAGGGGAGATGAGGTAAAGGTGTGGCACAGGTTATCTGAGAGGAAAGGTGAATCTTTTAGGGAAATGTAAGGGGGAATATAACATTATTTATCTGTTAAATTTTTTTTTTTTAAAGGAAAGATTAAATCCAACAAAAAGGCCCATCAATGAGAAGGGAGGGCATAAGGCAGAGAATGATACAGGAACAGAAACTAGACTTCTCTGAATACATCTTGTTTTGTAGATTAGACCTGGAACTATGTAATTACTTTACATAAGCAAAATTAAACTAGGGAATTCCCTGGCAGTCCAGTGGTTAGGACTCCATGCTTCCACTGTAGGGGGCATGGGTTCAATCCCTGGTCAAGAAACTAAGATCCTGTAAGCCACACAGTGCAGGAAAAAAAAAAAAATTAAACTAAAAAATTCTTAAAGAATGGAAAAATAAAACAGGTTAATAATATAAATGTGTATCCAGTTAGAAGCAAGCCACACAGAGAAGAAGTATACTAAGTAAGTTTAAAACCAATTGCAATATGAGACCCTGTTTGGATTCTCAAACAAAAAAATTACTTATAAAAAAAAAAAAAGGGGCTTCCCTGGTCGCACAGTGGTTGAGAATCCGCCTGCCAACGCAAGGGATACGGGTTCGATCCCTGGTCCGGGAAGATCCCACATGCCACGGAGCAACTAAGCCCGTGTGCCACAACTACTGAGCCTGTGCTCTGGAGCTCGTGAGCCACAACTACTGATCCCGTGTGCCACAACTACTGAGCCCGTGTGCCACAACTACTGAAGCCCATGCACCTAGAGCCCGTGCTCCACAATGAGAGAAGCCACTGCAATGAGAAGCCCGCCTGCTGCAACAAAGACCCAACACAGCCAAAAATAAATTAAATAAATAAATTTATTTAAAAAAAAAGACACTTAGAAATTTGAGAACTTGAGTATTTCATATTAAGGAATTAATGTTTTTGATATGCTAATGGTATTGTATTTTTAAAAGTCCATATCCTTTAAAGATATATACTGAGGTATTTATGGATGAAATATGATGTCAGGTTATGGTAAGAGGAATAAGCAGACAGTGGTATTAAATAAAACAAGACTGGCCACGAGTTGATAATTACTGAAGCTATGTGATAGGTACATGGGGGTTTGTTACATTATTCTACTTTTGCACATATTTAAAATTTTCCATGACAAAAAAAATGAAAAAAATTTTTCCCAAAGTTCACCATGATTTAGGCACTCACTGGAAATGAGTGATGATGGGGAGGGAGGTGGGTAGCTGGGCTAACTTTCAGGATGATTGCTTGAGGGATGGTTTTACCAGATGTGGGACCAGCAGGGGAGGTCAGTTTGTGAAGAACAAGATGAGTTCCATTTTGGTCACGCTGAATTTGGGGTCCTGTGGTATGTCTAGGTGGGACTGCACAGGAAGTCAGTGGAAATACTAAACTCAAGACAGATGTGGGGGCTTCCCTGGTGGCGAGTGGTTAAGAGTCCACCTGCCAATGCAGGGGACGCGGGTTCGAGCCCTGGTCCGGGAAGATCCCACATGCTGCGGAGCAACTAAGCCCGCGAGCCACAACTACTGAGCCCAAGTGCCACAACTACTGAGACCACGCTCTAGAGCTCGCGTGTCACAACTACCAAACCTGTGTGCCACAACTACTGAAGCCCGCGCAAGACCCAATGCAACCAAAAATAAAAATTAAAAATAAATTTATTAAAAAAAAGAGAGAGAGATGTGGGTGGAAGATGAACATGTGAGCCACTGGATGACATCACTATGAGAAACTGTAGAAAAGGGGGTCTCAAAGGGGTCTGAGTGGTCATAAGGCAAAGACCAGGACAAACGGTGTCTTAGAAAATAGAAGGCCCAGAAAGAGGTCTAGAACAGTTTTTAAAAGGAGGGAATGCTTGGACCTCACACCACATACAAAAATTAACTCAAAATGGTTCAAAAACCTAAATTTAAGAGCTAAAATTACTTAAAACTCTTAGAAGACGTAAGTGTAAATCTTTATGACCTTGGACTAGGCAATGGTGGATTTAGATATGACACCAAAGGACAAGCAACCGAAAATTAAATAGGCTAAGATTCCATGCTCCCAATGCAGGGGGCCCAGGTTCAACCCCTGGTCAGGGAACTAGATCCCACATGCTGCAACTAAAGATCCTGCATGTTGCAACTAAGACTCGACGCAACCAAATAAATAAATAATTTTTTTTTAAATGGGCAAAGGATTTCAATAAACATTTCTCAAAAAAAAAAAAAAAAAAAAGGAATTCCCTGGCGGTCTGGTGGTTAGGACTCCATGCTTCCACTGCAGGTTCGATCCCTGGTCAGGGAACTAGGATCCCACATGCCATGCGGCAAAAAAAAAAACAAAAAAAAACCCAAAAACAAATGGCCAATAAGCACCTGAAAAGATGCTCAACATCCTAGTCATTAGGGAAATGCAAATCAATACCACAATGAAATATCACTTCATACCCACCAGGATGCCTATAATAAAACAGGAAAGTATGTATTGACGAGGATGTGGGGAAATTGGAACCCTCATACATCGCTGGTAGGAATGTAAAATGGCACGGCTGCTTTGGAAAACTTGGTTCCTCAAAAAGTTAAACGTAAGAGATACCATATGACCTGGCAATTCCACTATGTATATACCCCAAAGAAGTGGAAACATGTCCACACAGAAATTTGTACACAATACTCATAGCAGTATTCATAATAGCCAAAAAGTGTAAACAACCTGAACGTCCAACTCATCAATGGATAAAATATGGTATATCATCCATATAAGGGGCATTTGGCAATAAAATGAAGTACATGCTACAACACGGATGAACCCTGGAAACATGCTAAGTAAAATCAGCCAGTTGCAAGACTACCTACCCTAAGATTTCATTTAGATGTAATGTCTAGAATAGGCCAATCTAAAGACAACGTGGAGGGCTTCCCTCGTGGCACAGTGGTTAAGAATCTGCCTGCCAAGGCAAGGGACACGGGTTCAAGCCCTGGTCTGAGAAGATCCCACATGCCACAACTAAGTCCGTGTGCCACAACTGCTGAGCATGCACTCTAGAGCCCGTGCTCCGCAACAAGAAATGAGAAGCCTGCGCACGGCAGTGAAGAGTAGCCCCCGCTCACCGCAACTAGAGAAAGCCCGTGCGCAGCAACGAATACCCAACACAGCCAAAAAAAAAAAAAAAAATTAAAAAATAGACAATGTGGATTAGTGGTTGCCTAGGGCTGGGGGGAGGGGGAATGGGGAATGACTGCTAATAGGTATGAGGTTTCTTTTTGGAGTGCTAAGAATATTCTGGAATTATTGGTAATTGTTGCACAACCTTGTATTCTAAAAACCACTGAACTACAGGCTTTAAAATGGTGAATTTCATGGTGTGTGAATTATTTCTCAACTTAAAATAAAGGTGGGGCGGGGGGGCTTGTGCTCAGCAGTGTCAAATACTGCAGTGTCAAGCCGTGCAAGGTGAGGCTTGGAGACATCACAGGATCTGTGTAGCAGTAATTGTCCACTCAACCCTTCTTCTGTCATCATCTATCCCTCCCCTATTTAATTTCAATAATCCTGGCTGAATCCTAAACAGATTCTGTGGTTCCATCCCTCTTGCCATGATTGGTTTAAGACTGGGCAGGTGACCTACTGCTGCCCAATTAGACACAAGCTACTAAGGCACTTCTGGGAAATAATTCATTATTCTTTTTTTGGCCACGCCAAGCAGCACGCGGGATCTCAGTTCCCCGGCCAGGGATCACCAGGGAAGTCCTGTATAATTCACTCTTCTTAAGGAGAAAAAAAGAAACAATCTTCTGCTTCTGGAGACTGGTGTCAAGCTGAGGTCTGGAGCAGCCGACTTGGAGGCTGAGGTGGGTGGACAATGTTCTGAGGGCAGCAGAGCAGCAAAGTTGGAAAGAACCACCCGGGTCCTTAGAACCACTCTACCTCAGGACTTCTCTTAGGAAGATAAATCCTCCTGTTTTAGCCATTTGACTTTTTTTAAATTTAAAGAGCCAAAGCAGCCTAATGCAGGTTACTGGCGACTCTTCCCAAATGGGCTTGGAGACAGGACTAAGGGGAAGGGAATCCATTTTTATATTATCTCTGATTATTTTTAGTTCAGGTCAGGACTGCCACTGATCAAGCTATTATGGCTGTCTTAAATGTCCTCACCAGGTTTTCACATTTGGTTTCTTGATTTTTAAGCCCAGGCACTCTCATGGTCCACAGCCAGTCAAATCAGCAAATATTTTCTGGGAAGGAAAAAAAAGTTCAAGTTCACTCTCCTCATCCTAATTTCTAGGTAACACAAAAAAATGGTTACTACTGAGTATAACCCAAGTCAGTCACTTCATATCTGAGTCTGTTTCTTAGCTATCAAATGGGGGTAATACCTACACAGGATTGACCCAAAGATTAAAGGAGAGCATCTGGCCAAACTTCTAGCATGGTCCATGGCTCAACACGTCTTGACAACCTGAACTCTTAACAAATACTGATGAGATAACCCCAACTGTGGCTTTCCTCAAATCCTGCAACTTCTGTGCAAGTAACAAGTTGCCATACCCCTACTCCTAACAGCTGGATCAGGCTCCACTCTGGAAGATGACACCATCCCTGAATAAAAATTAACAACCTACATCCTAGAACTATTTCAGCAATAATGGAAGCAAATGCCTGGAAATTGCCTAAGTGGGCAAACTTTACTTTATCTAAAAGGTGCCCCTTAAAAGTCGAACTCAGAAATTATTCTTGACTAAAGTTGGGGGTTTGAACCAGCACTTTGCTACTCATTAGATGTACTCATAACCGCTTCTCTTTAGATGTACACATAACCTTGAACAAGTCTCTTCATCTGAGCCATTTCCTCATCGGTAAAAAGGGTGTTAAACACTTTACACAACTGCATTACACAACATTACACAACTGCATTACACAAAACTCAAAGTTTTGTCTCAAAACTGAAGATCAGAGATAATACACAGAAAACTTATCAATGAAGAGCTTAACTGATATGAAAGCTCTACCGTTTTGACTAAAGGCATAAACAAAGCAACGTAAGATTTTTTTTTAAAATAGCCTCCAATTTACTTTATACCTCTCAAACAATAGAGGTGACCCATGAAAGCAAATTCAAATTGCAAGCATCAATTTATTACAAGTTTTATTTCCTAACAGATAACTTCTTGCTATTTCCCTAGAGGAAAGGGGTTCTCTGCAGCGTCTCCAGAATAAGGCAATCAGCAAAGTCCCCATTAACATCTTTGCTTTTGGAGCTAGAGCAGTTTACCAGCAAGGACAAGAATTTAATCAATTCACAGAAGACTTGCAGGTCTGCTCAACAGCAGGATGCCATCTGCCTTACACATCTTATGGCCAACTGTGTAGACACAGAGGCATTTTCTTCTCGCACAAGGACTATATAGCCATATCTATTAACTTGCTAATTTTACAGAGATTTTAAATGTGAATGAAGTGGAAAGGCTCTTTTACTATCAGCTGCCAGGCCAAAACCTCAGATCTACCAAATACCCGCATTTAAAAATACACTTCAGGTAGTGCTACACAACCAAGTACAGAAACCACTTCTCTGCTCCCAGCCTCTCACCACCAGTCTACTCCTGGGATCTTTCCCAATAGCACTGTGTTCTACAGATGGACCATAAAGACCGTGCACGGAACCTCTACACCTCACACCAGAATGCACCCTGTCCCAAGAGACTTGGAGAAACCAGGCTCCCCCACTCCTGGGAAAAGATTAGAGGCAGCATTCCAAGTCAAACTGTATCCAGCTTTATTAAAGATACTTTTCATAAACAATCATGGTATTTCAGGCAGGACATGGGCAGACAATCGTTAACAGTATACAACAACTTTCAAACTCCCTTTTGCAATGGACTACCAAAATCAGAAAGCCACTATAAAACCCAATGAAGTCTTCATGTGATGCTCTGAACAGGGAAAGTTTAGAGTGAGGGCTGACATTTCACATTTAGTATGTTGTTTAACAACTTTTCACAAGCCGACCCTGACTTTCAGGAAATGGAAATGAAAATGGCAAAAGTATCAATCTGAAGATCCACAATCTAAAAAAGGAACCGCTGCTCTTTTGAGGGATGCCATCTCATTGGTGACAATGCAAAGTCCAGATTGCCTGACATACTGGTAACCAATTTTGGGGGGTCAGGTTCCAACAGGTCTCTGGGTTTAAGGGAGTCAAGTCTATGCTGAAGGTGGAGAGGGAGAAGAGGACATAAAAACTAGTTTTAGTTTTTCCACACCACAAGGCGTTTGTGCCAAGGTGGCTACTGTGTGTCAACATCAAGGAACCCCTCCTTCCTGGGAACCAAGAGGAAGTCTCTCAAAACCAGAAGGGAAAAGGTGTTTTTTTCCCACATCAATCCAGCTTCAGAGACAATCTATTAGTGACATGTGCTCTTCCCCCAAAAAACAACAATGAAGTGTTCTGTATGCTAACAACATAGCTTAAAAAAAAAAAAGTAAAACAAAATTCTGCATTTTTATAAAACTTGATAAAAAATAGTATTTCAAACTGTACAGTCACCAGAAGTACACAGTTATCAAAAATGCACACTTCACTTGGCATCTCCAGCACCTTCAGCTTTCTGTGCCTAGAAGAAAAACAGACAGATGAATACAATATGTAGACGTGGAAACTATCTTCATTCATATTTCATTTATACCATTTCTTTGCTCCCAGGCCAAAGTTCAGGTTTTAGGTACTTTGACACTGAGACTCAGTACTTCTTTTGAAAATGACTTGGCAGGTAACTTTGCTAAGTCACTTCCCCTCTGGACTTTACTGTAAAATTGGGGAAGGGGGCACACCAGTATTACAAGATCTGAGGTTATTCCCAACTTGAAAACCATGGTGTAGCATGAGTGCAACACCTAAGGACAGGACAAGGCTCATACCACAGCTCTCTTTATTGGACAGCAGAGACTTCAAGAATCCAGATTAAACTCACAGAAAAAAAAACCCCACAAACTCCAGACTAAAAGGCACACTTGGAGTGATACAGATGCAAGAAAAAGGCCATAAAAGCTTTTGGGATCATTAACTGATTGAATGGGCAGACTTAACATAAAGTGAAAATAGTTGTACCTGGTCTGTTTTGGCATCTCCGTTTTCTGCAGGGTTATTCCCATCCTTGCCAGCATCAGCTTTCCCCTTTTTCCCTTTGGGTACCTTCTCTCCCTTCTAAAATGGGGAGATGGGGGGAAAAAAGCTGTTTCTCCTCATTTCATATCATCGGGATACAAGTCTACAAAGCTCTGCACAAGTAGGATTGTTTATCAAATATAAGATACACACATAAACTATATACCCTCCCCCATTCACAAAAACAAGGCCAAATTGTGGTCTTCAATACACGGAATTCTTTATCTGAGTGTAAATAATAGAATAAGACAGCTTAAACACTTGCACTTGTTTAATACCCAAGTGTACAGTTTACTGTAAATTGAAGACAGAGTTCTTGGTTAAAGACCAGTCCTATTAACTTTGTCAAATCTCAACTTTGTGTCAACAGATGAAGTTGTTATATAGCAGGTCTCCCTGTCAGCAACATGGGAAACTGTTCAGGCTTTTATGTAAATCCTAGACGCATGTTTGTCTCACTGTCCTACTCACCTTTGCAGGGGCCTTTTTAGGCTTGGGCTCTGGCTTTGGAGGAGCAGGTTTCTTTTATTTGGGGGAGAAAAGGGAAGCAGAGAACATTAGTACAATGGACCAAAGAAAACAACCCACAACCAAACCACAGCACCACTGGCATAGAAGTTTCTCCTACTTTGTAAAGTTTGTGGCGGGCTTTCCATTAGAACTTCATATCTTCAGAAACCCACTCAAGTAACACTTGGAAGTGTCCCACTTTGGCTACAGCCATCACAATTTCAGAACCAGCAAATTCCAAATGGGCTAGAGTCCATAGCAGAGTAAGTCATTCAATACCAGCCACTGACCATAATTCATGGGAAGCAAAGGGAATCGTTTTTCAATGCTTTTTAGTTTCAGGGAATAATATGAAAATTTAAAAGCACACACACTTACAGCAGATAACCTGGCAGATCTTCTCTGTGGCTATTTAAAAAAAAAATAAAGAAAGTTACAAATAGGACAGTTGAACCACTTAAAAACAAAAAAGTTTTGGAGCTAAACTCTTCCAGACTATAGGAAGTAAAAAGAGCTTACTGAGGCAAATTCAGGACTATGAGTATGGCTAATTACCACTAAAGGAGCCCAAGGCTTTGTGAGACTCCAAAAGCAGTGAGAATAAGACTTACTTCATCCTTCACCTTGGTTTTATCTCCTTTAGCATCCCCTTCAGCCTATAAAAAACAAGCAAAGGCTAAGAAAGTTGCAGCTTCTGAAGCAGTTAATGATTCAGTAAACTTAACAAAGTCCTAAAGGGGGGAAAAAAAAATCGAAGGGAATCTTGTACACAACTTTCCTAGGACATACAAATCCTCAGTTTGTGGCATCCCCAGCTCCTATGCAAATCCCCGAAGTGCTCAGAAAGGTCTAGGAACGCTCTGAAGTGTCAGCTTCACACCCGGTCTGGCTCATAGCGCGCAGGGACGGCGGGGCCCCGCGAAGCGCGCGCAAAGCTGGAGCGAGGCGCGCGAAGTGCAGCCCGCGCCGCCGCGCCAGGCAGAAGCAACAGCTGCACAAGGAGCAAACAAACCCCTCCGGAGGCGGGGCCCGAGCGCCGTTGCCATGGCAGCCGTCGAGGGCGGGAGACGGGAGGTGCACGCAGCCGGGGGAACTCGTGGGCGGCAGCGGCGCGCACCGGGGCGAGTCTCGTGCGCGGGGGCCGTGGGCGGCGCGCGGTGGAGGTGGGGCCACACTGCTAAGTCCCGCCCCCAGGGAAGAGGGCCCCGCCCCCTCACGGCGGCGGTTTTTTGGCGGCAGCGCGTTCCCCCGCCCGCCAACCCCGAATGCCGCCTTCCCGCCCTTTCGGGTTTGAATTGCCCGCCCGCGGGGAAAGGAGGGGGGGGGGCTAGCGATGGGGGGAGGGGGCGCGGGGCGGGCACGTCGAGCCCAAGGGGAGCGGGATAAACAGCCGCCAACATGGCTCCTCCCGCCGCGGCCGCCGCTCCTCCAATATGGCCTCTGGCGCCCGCGGGCAGCCAAGCCGCGCAGGGTTAGCCCGGGGCCGCCTGACACCGCCTCGAGCTACCGCGCCGGGGGGCTGAGCCTGCTCCAGCTCGCCGCTGATTCGCGCTTCCCAAAGCCGGGGAAGCGGCGGCGGCTGCTGCATTGGTGGTGGTGGTGGTGGTGGCGGTGGTGGTGGCGGCGGCGGCGGCCCAGCGCCTGGGGCCCTCGCGCCACGTACCTTTCTCTTGGGCATGGTGGCGACGGCGGCGGGACGTAGGCGCTGGACACTGGGATGCAGTGGCGCGCGGCTTTGGCCAGTCCAGGGGTCGCTCTCACCTCTTCTTCACACTGCTCGGGTTCCGGGGGGTTTATAAAGTTTTTATAGCGCTGGGAGCCCCGGACCGGTTAGAACCGGATTTCACCTCCCGCCGCCGCTCATTGGCCCAGCTGGGGTCACGTGGGCGGGGTTTAAACTCACCTCCTCTGGAGGGAGTGAGGAGGGGGGTATGGGGGGGAGGGCGCGGGAGACGGCGGCGCGCCTAGGGGGTGGGGGCGCAGTGGGGGAGGCGCGCGTCGAGGGCAATAAATGAGGGAGGGTGGTGCGACTCGGCGGGTTTTGGGTTTCGGCTCCCGCCAAGAGCTGGCTTTTGCAAACTACCAAGTTCCTTCCACCTTATGCAACTGAGCTACCCACTTCTCCAAGCCATGCGACACTTAGGGCGCATCTCAGCCGCTTTCCTTCCTGTTCCCGCTGGGGGCCCCAGAAGAAGGGTTTGCTAGGCCTGGCCGCACTGCCCTTCTCCGCCGGAGGCGGGAGGAAGCGCGCGGCTTGGAGGCACAGGCTGCAGTTCCCAGGGCCAAGGCTGACGCTGAAGTGGGGAAAGAGCGGGGAAGCCAGCTCGGTGCAGCCGGACGTGCATCCTTCCAGGCTGCCACTCGGAGGACGCCTCTCGGGCACCTCACCTGGAAGGCGGTCCGCTCGAGGTGGGGTAGGGGTTCCAGGGGTAGACTTTACACGCAGAGGTGCCTTTCGGGTGCAGTGGGGCAGGTAGGAGCTGTCCTTTCAGCACCCGTTGCTCAGCCGCCTCCCCAAACACCAACGAAGCCCCCCCAAAGCCTGTCGGGTGGCTGGCTCTCTTAGGTCCTTGTATTCCTGGACCTCAGAACCCCGTCACCGAATGACAGAGAGTGGCGCCAAGAAGGCCTACTAGCACTCCCCTCCCTCTAAGCTTTACCCGCTTCGGAGACATGAAGCTCAGCTGCCCCCACCCGATGCAGCCACCAACCCTGGGCGCTGCAGACGCAGCTGGCGAAATCCCTCCTTCCTCACTGGCAGGCTGGCTGGCTTCCTTTCACTTGCGCGAGGGAAAAGGAGGGTGGAGGAAAGCGTCCGGGCATTAGGAAACAAGTATAGGTACAGGTGTTGCAATGGAAAAAGGGCTCTTCAAGTGGCTCCACTCCCCCCCCCCCGCCCCCAAAGCTAGGGATCCTGGAGGTAGCCAAGTGCACCTGAGGGAGGTAGACAATTGCTGCAGCAAAACATGATCTTCTGTAGCACTGTTCGCAAACAAGTTTTACATCTAAAAGAATTTTTAAAATTCTATTTGACACCCTAGAGAACTCAACACGATAAATATCCTCAACTGGGGGGGGGGCTGGCTCACAGGTGGGAGGACATTTAAATAGGTCTCACCGAGTTTCTTGGGGCAAGGGTTGAGCTGGTTTGTACAAATCACACCGGTAGAAAGCAATCACTGAGAGTTCATATCAACTATTTGCAGCTCTTGTTCCTGAGCAGCAGCGATCCCTCGGCCTCCTCTTTCCACCCCTTACACTGCCTCCTGAGGCAGCCACTCCTCACCCCTCCCCACCGTGTACCTTTCCCAGAATACAGGACCTCAGGCCAAAGATATCAGCCCCATTAATCACCTCTGCTGTACCCCAATCATAGTTAGGGAAAGTCAGACCCAGAAAGGAGGCAGGACTCAACAACCATGCTCACAGGGCAGATTCCATTTGCTGCTTCCAGCCCCTCATTCCCGCCTTAATTGCAGGGCTCTGCATTATAGCCGTATAATTCATGCCTCCCTAATTAAGGCTGTCAACAGCCCCATTGTAAAGCTGGAAAATGTACAGCACCTGCTCTCTGGGAACCCTGTGCCAGGGATTGGTAGTGGGGAGTGCCAGGTGTGTGAGTGGGGGACTTGCCAAAGGGTGCATTGATTGGCTTCTCAATCGCAGTGCCGGGCATTTATGCTTGATTCTGGGAGCAGGGATGATGGCCAAAGGGTCTCTTGTGCCAGGTATCCAGGCACAGAAAGGGGAGGAGACTGGAGTATAGGGAAGTTAGAGGTTTTAAAGAATATGCTCTTAGCACTGCTTGCAAGATCCTACCTCTCCCCTAGAGGGAGGTGCTGGGAAACAGTGTGCAGAAAGTAAAACGGGAAGACTAAACAGAGTAGCCTTTGGTTGGTATTACCCGCTGGTGCTTGCTGCTCTGGGGCACCTGAAGCACAGAGCTGCTCAGACAGCTCTTCAAAGGCACTAATCCTCTCAGCAGCTCTGCAGCGAGGCCTGGCAGGGAGAGGTAAGGAAAAGGACACAGACCTTGACTTGGCCCTCTTCTCCCTGCTGGGCAACCTTGGCCCTCACAAACTGAGACTCTGCCATGCTGGGAATAAATCGTCTCACGGTCTACTTAGGGGGCCAGGTCAAAAGCTGAGAAAAGCCTCAAAGGCTGTAGAGGTGGGAAGCAGAGTCCGAGATGCTGAGGGCAGGAGGCAGTCAGTTGGGAGAAGTGCTTGTTTCTGTGCTCTTGGTCCTGATGTGATCCAGGGAAGGTGGCCTGTGCTGGATTAGATTCACCAGGGCCTATAGGTCTTCTGTTACCCTGTAGCCATGGAGGGGACCGGTCTCACTGGGGAGTGGTGCCTGGCCCCATGCCCTGCAAGAGGAGGAGAAAAGCTTGTGTGGGCTGAGTCAACAATAGGTAATTGGATTGTAATCACCCGCCTGGCTTCCGTGCACCATTGGGGGCGCTGCTTTCAGTGAGCAGTCAGCACTGTGTGGTGGGAGGGGGTAGAGATTCAATAGCAAATCCCAGGTGGAGAGCCAAGGGGGAGGAGCAGCAGATGGGCAAATTTTCTTTCTGTCTCTCCCTCCCCTTCCTTGCCTAAATAACGCTGGCTGCCTATTAGCTATTTACCAGCAGATCCAAGGTGGGTCCACATCTTTTGTGAAGACTAAGATGGATGGGTAAAGGGCTAAGGTTCTGGGGAGACGTCTTCCCCGAAATTCTTTGTGTTGAAGGATGTGCTGGTGGAAAAAGAAAGTGCACCTAGGAGTACAGGTAGAGGTGGCAAAGATGGAAGGGCTGGGGCCCTCTGCTCTCCGAACCTATTCGTGATCAGAGTTTGACCTGGATCAGAGTTTGGGTTTAGTGTACTTGTGAGAGACTCTCACCCTCAACCCTCACCAGGGGCACTGTCCCAGGCAGCCCAAAGATATCTATGGCCAGCAAACCTGGCCTCTGGGGCTCCCTTGCCAAGCAAAGGAAACACAATTCATCATCAGGAGGGAGGTACCTTTCACCAAGAAAAGAAAGGGGAGTGGGGCCCTAGAGGCAGAGGGCAGGGCAAAGTGGCAGGAGGCCAGCCTCACTCAGGCTGATGCAGTGCCCAGACGTGCCAGCCAGTCAGCCCGCTTGAGTTCTAAGGCCTGCAGGAAGCCTTGGACCCGCTCTTCTCGTCTGGCTGAGAGTTTGTGCAAGCGTGTCCGTCGGAGCTGGGCGTCCCCACTGGCCTGGAGCCCCTCTTGCAGCAGCTGTTCTGTCACTGCAGCCTGGTCCCTCTCCAGCTGCTGCCTCTTCCGATCCTCTGCATACATGTCTCGGGCCTTCTGCTAGAGAAAAGTGGGGATTGGGGTGGGGAGATCATTTTTAGGCGTGGGTGGAATTGGGATGGAGGAGGTAGGGGTGGGGCACAGGACAGGCCAAGTTAAGTGGAACAGTGGGAAGTCTGTAGCAGATTTGGAAAGATCTGGGAGTAGGTGTGCAATGGGTGGTGCCCATGTTGTATAGGCAGGGCAGTGGCAGTTCTGGATCCATCTTGGTTTGTTTTGGGTGGGAGTTTCTATATTTCTTGAAATTCTTCTCAGGTTTGCACTTGGAAGGGAACAAGACAAATGTGGGTGTGCCTTCTGGTTCCCCCACCACCTAGCTTTGTGGCTTTGGGCAAATCCTCTCCTAACCTCACTTCTTCATCTGTAAAGCGGGAGTTGTGCCTACCTTGAAGAGTGGTTTTAAGGATTAGAGATAATATATGCAAAACCCCTCCAGCATATTAGCAGGCTCTCAAACAGAAACAGCAATTTTACAAGTTATTACTGCCTATTCTCTGATGCAAGGAAGGTTCTATTCCTGCCTGGGGCATATCCAGTGGGTCATTTCTTTGGTTTCCCAGGTCACGCTAAGGGTGCCATCCTCCCAACTCCCTAAAGTTATCTTTCAAACTTTGGATCCAGAACTGCCTCTCATATGGAGACCAGGCTGACTCGCCCAGCAAATGACCCTCCTGTGAACATTATGAGAAGCAGGTTCAGCTTTCTTAAGCCACTTACTTCATCCTGCCTCTAGAATAGGCACTAGTGTCCATAGTCCACATTTTCTGTTAGAAAAATGAACCCCTGAAGGCTCAGTGGAGCCCTCAGGCTCCTGGAACCAGTTCTGACACCAGGTAAGTGATTATATTCCTTGGCAGCACTTCTCATACCCTGTGTGTGTCTTCAGACAAACCATAAACTCCTAGAGGACAGAGACTGTGGCTTTTCCTTTCTGGCACTTGGGGCACCCTGTATGTGTGAAGTGCTCAGTACGCTGACCGTATGATCCCAGGAGGACACGGAGGATGCTCCTGGCACAGAAGGGGAAAACCCTTTTGGAGCAGAACCAAGGCCTTGCTGTGCCTCACTGATGCTCTGTGCTCCTGCCACTCTAACAGGCTGCAGAACCTTAGCACCAGAGTCCCTCCTGCCAAACCTATTCCATGTGTGAGAAACTCCCATTTTGCTGCCGATTTGGTATCCTATACCCTTTGTGACCCTTACCATATTCTACCTTGTACTGTGGTATCTGGGTACCTGTCTGTGTCCTACTCAGCCTGTGAACACCTGGATTGCTTTGTTTTAATCCTTTAAGGAATATCTTACATGTACACAAGCACTTCATCTATTGTCTCACTTGACCCTCCCAAAACAGCTAGGGAGGTACTTTCTATCTGCTGGAGACAGACATGGAGGTTCAGTGTAGGGAAGTGATTTGCTAGGGTCTCTCAGCAATAAAGACTTACTGCATGAATAAAGATGACAAATGAAAAATCTGGAAAATCCCCCCTCCAGGCTGTTGAAAGATCCAAGGCATTCAAGGGTACTCTTCTGCTATGATAATGAACTCCCATATGGAGCTATGAAGACTAAAACAAGCTTAAAAAGTTGCTGCTAAGGGTCTTCATCTTGTTAGAAGGGCTTCTTCCTGGCCTTAGTCAGGAGGAACCCTGGGTCCTACATACAAGACTTTATTGGGGGTATGGAAATGCACAGGATGTAGTCACCGCGATCCATGTGCTTACAGGCTGAGTAGGACACAGAGATGCACCCAAATACCATAATACAAGGTGGAATGTGGTAAGGATCATCATGGAGGTAAGAGAAAGGGCCATGCAGTTCAGAGGAAAGAAACTGTGGTTGATGAAGTTCAAGGGGACAGTGAAATCTCATGGGCAGGCAGAATTTGAGCTGAGCTTTAACCAATGGGGAAGATTCAGATAAAGGTAGAGTGTATGGGGGGGAGGAGAATATCAGGCGGGGGAATAATGGGCAAAGACTCAGGAAATCAAAGAGCGTGATCAGGCCAGTGTGAGTCTGCCTGGAATAATGGGGTTTGAGAAATTTCTGTCCAGAGGACTCCCTCACCTCTCCAAGCCTATTTCTTCATCTGCAAAATGGGGATGATAGTGTCCATCTCACTGGGTGGTTTGAGGAAAAATGAGATAATAAGTGCCCAATCTGGTGCCTGGCTATTAACAGTTAGCCCTTCTTCTGTCACCACTGCTTGTGGCTAGGGCTAAGTAGGCTAAGTCCTGGCTGAACAGAAAGGATGAGGGCACCGAGCCACAGAAGGAGGAAATGCGGAGCTGGTTAAAATTGCTCCATGAGGCTCAGGATTTTTCCAAATGGCAGCCCTAGACTGAGTGCTGAGCAGGGAGGCTGCAGCCAAGCAGATCCTGGCCCCTAATTTGCCAGGAATCAGCGATTCACTGTTAGGACGACAGAGTCAGGGGAGCTCGTAAAGACCATCAGCTCTAGCCTTCTCATTGTACAGACAAGGACACCAAGGCTGAGGTGCGGAGGGGCTTGGCCTAGGTCACACAGTGGGTTGAAGTTCCCTTAGTTTCTCCACTAAGATAACTTCTTGAAAGATCTTTGGGAAATGTGTTTCGTGCCTCTGGATAAGCTGTACTTTCTAGGGGTGGAGTGGGGAACCAGTGGCCTGCATCTGGGCACCTCTGTGCAACCTCCACATGGTCTGGATCTACCTCCCTATCTCAAAGGTGTTGTAAGTTCTTCTCAGGTACTCAGCCTCTGAAAATCTAGGCTAATGGAAGTCCTAATAGTCAATTTCTCTCTCCCTGACCATACTGTCTACTCTCCCTGTATAATGACCAATCAGGGGAGAGGGCGTTAATAATTACCTTAGACACTTCTTATGCAGACCTTATGTGGTCTTGGTGTAAGGGCTCCAAGGAGCTCGTTTTTAGAAATGGGGCCCTAACCTATTAATATAAATCTCTCCTGGGCATTAAGCCTCTCTGCTCTTGTTCTCTCCTCAGCCGAATTAGGGAACAAGATGTAATAGCCACCCCCCCCAAAAAAAAGTAATAGCCCCTCCAGTATATAAACCCTCAAGTCCTCTGACCTCACTGGGGCATGGAGAGGATTCAGGTCTTGGGTTTCAAAACATTCATTAGTTAATGACAAGTCTTCCCATAAGTTCCCATTTGCCACAATCAATATGCCCAGGTCAGTAGCATGGGGGGTGCATTTCTGAGGGTTGTTAGAGACAGTACCTCTTGCTGGAAACATGATGTTTTGACAAGCACCCAGAGTCTCCCTGCTAAGGGAACTGTACTGGTGATGGGATGAGCGGGGTGCTAAGTGTCCGTGGTTTTTCTGGAGACAGATGAAGTCTGAAGAGCCCAGAGACATACATGGTGAACGACATAGGCCACCGGTCTCTGAAAATGAACTCTGTTCCAGCGCTTTTAGTGTATTAGCTTACTGAAGACTTATCACAAACCTGTGAGGCAGGTATTATTATTATCATTACTCCTCTCATTTTACAGATGAGAAAAGTGATTCTCTGAAGGGTTAAGTAATTGCCCAGTCAGTCACACAGCTAGAAGGCAGTGCCATGACTCAAAGTCAGGAATGTCTGAGACAATAGCTGAAGTTTTAAACTTCTCTTGAGAAGAAGATAGTGACTACCTGAAGAGCACTAGAAATAAAATGGATGATTGTTCCACCCTGGCGTTTAACCTCTGACAAATGCATCAAAGGAAGTCTAGTGGGAATATGTATATTCTCCCTCTATATCATTACAGATTAAGTGGACCGAACACTTATTCCTCATCTCTGTCAATGATCCCCCCATGGACCTACCATCCATGCAGCTTGTAACTGAGGATCAGTGGCTCTGTACTGCTGCCCACCCCTTCCTTGCCCTGATTTTGTATCTGTCCTACTGTGTCATAGTCAAGATTTCTTCCATTTGCCAGCCCCCATTCTGTAAGACTGATGGGTGACCACCTGGAAACTGCCATGGTCCCTTCAGATACCAAGGTCTAGCCTCCAACAATTTGTAGCTGAGTCCCTGTTTCCATTAGCATCCATCAGCTGCCTTCATCCCAGTGAGCTACTATAGATCAAGAACCCAACTCCCTGCCCTGGCTTCCTGCAGGGAATGGGGACATACTGGGCTGGGCTTAGAGACAGAGCAGCTCAGAATTTAACAATGGGAATTTGGGAGATGGGGCAAGAACGCAGATGTGGAGGCAGAATACCAAAGGGTATGGGAACAAGGAACTGTGAAGAGTCCAATTTGGTGATGATACAGGATACATACAAGGGAGATATTAGAAAGATCAGCTCTCTGGTCTGAGGCCAAACTGGCCAGGATGTTGTCAGTCTGGATTGTACGCTTAGTGCTTCTGCTGAGGTGCTAAGATTTCTAGAAACAGAGTTTGAGGGCTCCTGGGTAGAGGAAATCTGGCCAAAACCCCTATGAGGTCTGCTGAAAAAAGGTTCAGGGCAGTCAATATCTCTGTTATTACTTTGGTTTCCTCACTCTAAAAATGGGGGCAATTAATAATAGTATGTACCTTATAGAACTACATAGAATCTAAGTAAAAGGATGCCTGACACGTAAGAACGCAATAAATGTTTGAAATTATGATTCTCAGGTACCAAATGAAACTCTTAATGGCTGTCCTCAAACACGCTCCACCCCATCCTAGGAAACAGCAGAGCCATCTACCCAGCTGCCCAGGCCAAAACCTAAATGTTTTGGTTCCTAATAACATGAACATTTGTACTCATTTGTTTTATCCTACAAGATGCATAAAAGAGTTTCAGAGTTACATCATCAACATTACCACTAATAAACCTCTTAAGTAATGTTTAAGTTAGCTTTCCAGTTTGTATTATCCTTAGAATATATCCCACTAAAAATGTATAGTCAGAGAACTATGTTCAGGTAACTGGAATTAATCCCTTTCTCTGGGGGTTATATTATCAACTTAGTTTCATTTGTTTCTGTTTTAACTTTTGTTTTGCCTCCATCTCAGTCCACTCAGCCCTCCCCTTCTCTACAGCTGCCACCCCACCTCGAGGCACATTCTCCCACCTGGACTACTGTAGAAGTTTGGTCTCTGACTCCTGCCCTCTGAAAATCCTGAGTGATTTTTACAAAATGTAAATCAGATCCTGTCACTCCCCTGATCAGAAGTCTTCAGATGTGTCATCATGGCCTACAAGGCCCCCAGTGATCAGAGGCCTGACTCCTACCCAGCCTCATCCCACATCCTTCTCCCTCATGCGTGCTGGCCTCTTTCTTTGTTCTTCCAAGACCTGAACTTTATAACTTTAGTATCCTTGCCCTTGCTGCTCCCTCTGCAGAGAATAATTCTTTCCCCCTGGATTTTTACCCGTCTGGCTCCTTCTCATCTTTAATATAATGGCTTAAAAAAGACCTCCTTAGAGAGGCCTTCCTTGACTGCTTTATTCAGCACCTCCTGCTCTCTTCATTACTTTCTAGCCTATCACCCTGTTTTCTTCATTGCCTTATTACAATCTGAAATTATTGTATATACTTGTTTACTTATTATCTGTCTCAAGTAAAAATATAAGCTCCATGAAGGTACGGATCTTGTCTGGCCAACTAACTGCTTGACTCTCTTGTGCCTAATACTAACATAGTGCCTGACTCAGACCAGGTACTCAGTAATAGACATTTATGAAATGAGTGAAACTTGAGGTAATTCCTCCGATAGCCATGTGGGAAAGTATCTGAGAAACCTGAAATTACTAAAAGACTTCTGAGCAGCCAACTTAGAGACAAGAATATCTATACACAAAAGCTCGTGCACCAAGATCCTCTGGGCTTCATGCAAGGCCAGTTTACTCTCACTTTACAGACATAACTCTAACAAGCTTGGTTGCCTGGTTTCCTTGCCTGTAGCTGATTTAAAACTAGAAATAGGAAGAGAAGGGAAGAAGGGATGCTGTCAAAATTAGCCATTGACCATATACAAGAAATCCCAAAGCCAAGTATTTTGAGACAATCTAGCTTAGAGAAAGAGTCCCACCCTTCAAGGCCATCCTGCACAGTGAAGTTACTTCAAGATGGCAGTTACTAACAATATTATCGTTATCAGCATCATTAGAATGTGATTATTCTAATCATCATCATTATTAGCAAGTGCCTGGTATACAGAAGGTGTTAATGAATTATGCACAAGACCTGTTTCAGAAAGTTTTCTATCAAAATAGGATTAAAAAATGTTTTAGTTCTTAAAGGGAGACTTGGTCATGCGGAAAAATCTGATATTCATTCCTGACAGTGGACAATTGAGACTTTGCTGTTTTTCCTTTTACTTGAACTCAACTTCCTTTTTCAATTTCCTCATATTCTGAGACTAAATGATCAAGCACATGACCAAACCGTCATGATTTGATTGACTTATTCCAGGAGTTCTGGACTTGGGATTCATGGAACGATTTCGGGAGTTATGTGAACCCCCAAAAGTAGTTTATGTGTTTCAGGGATTAATGTAATTCTATGCAAAATGCCATGTGTTAGAGTGATCTTTGCAATTTTTCTAGGGAAATGGTCTACGGCTTTCGTTAGCTTCTCCAAGGAGTCTGCGATGCCAAGGGGACCGAAAAGCCCTGACTTACATCATTATTTCCTCCTGGCCATTATCTCTCCAGACTCAAGAAGCAGCACCAGCTTTGGTTTTAAAATTCTGTGACCTTGGGACAGTTACCCTGCCCCTCTGTTGCCATATCTGAAAAACAAGGACACCAAGCCTGCTGGATTGCTGGAAGGGTTAAATAAGAAAACTTACATGAAAACACCAAAGTGCCTTAGTAGACCCTCAATACGTTAGCTGCCACCACCACACACACTGCCATTATTATTAAGAGTCCTAATCAGACGTAGGTGACTCTGCCTCCTAATGAAACCTGTTTCAAGATCTGGTGATCAAAACTGAAAACAGAACTTCAAGTCTTGGTAGAACACGGTTTCATACAACAGAAAGACAGTGCTATTTCATTTTTAATCCCTCTGGAAGCGTCTTGGATTTTGTATACTTCCACTTCTACAATCTTTTATTAGGCTAATTCCTTCAGGGAATAATGGCCAATCTCTCTGAGAAGCCTTTCCTGGGTTTCCATAGTAAAGAGATTAAAGATTTATAACTTGAATCCCAGTTCCGTCTTTTATTGGTTATGTGTCCTTAGCTAAATAATTTTGATTTACTCATTTGCACAAATGGGGCTAATAATATCTAGCTCATTGGGTTCTTGGGAACACTGAATGAGATAGTGCACATAAACTGTTCACAGTGCCTGACACATAGTAAATACTCAGTAAGTGGTAGCTACTCATCATTATCATTACCATGATTATTAGCAAGTGCCTGACATATATAGCCGTGGGTGGTCAATCAATGCTAACCTCTTCTTCCATTCCATCCAGTCAGGCCAGCCCTGAACTCTTACCTGAAGCATGCTATGGTTCATCTGGAACTGCAGGATGGCCTCACAGAGGTTCCAAAATGTGTATTCTGGCCACAGAACAGGCTGGAACACCAAGCAGGAGTGGGAGGTCTGGGAAAGGTGGGGAAGGAAGAGAGTATGGTTTAATAACGTTACTGGAACATATCCCTGGTCAGGCTCCAAAAAAAGAGCAGGCTGATCACACCCAGAGATGAGGTTGGACAGGCATCCTGAGCTGCAGCTGCTGCTGCCAGCCTGGATTCACTCACTAATAGGGGGACGGGTCATCTGAGGCAGTAAAATCACCTGCCTGTAGCAAGGCAGAACTAAAGCGAGACTAGATCAACATTTCCACCAGGATTTTTCTAAGCCAATTTTAGGACTATGAAATAACATCTAGATTATGTTATTGGCTCTTGGCCCTTAGAGGTCATCTGGGAGACACAGTGTCTGATAAAAGTCAGCAATGAACAAATGGTAGCTGCCACTGTTATTTTTAAGTAGCAGAGAGTGGGACAATGGTTAAGAGCATGGGCTCTGGGGCCAGACTGCCTGGCTTTGAATTCTGGCTCCACCGTTTACCATCTAGTTGACCTCAGGCAAGTTGCTTAACTTCTCCGGGCCTCAGTGTCCTCAACTGTAAAACTGGGTGATAAGAATAACTAGTTTTTAAGGTACTGTGAAAATTTAACAAGATAACATACATAAGGCAGAGCACAGAGCTGGGTGAACTTTTAACAATAATCACTGATATAAGACTCCCTTTTGGAACATTCTTGCCAGCCACTGCTTGACACCTTTAGTGATGAGGAATTCAGTGCCTCAAGGGGGATAACTTTAGCTGTCAGATAGCTCATTAAGTTAAACCAATGTCACCTACCAAGGTCTCAGGTCTTTTCTCTGGAACAACTTTATTTCTTCTTCAAAGTGACATTCTTTCAAATATTTGAAGGCTAGCTTAGAGCTGCCTGTTATCTGTTCCCAAGGTTGTAATGACTTGTTCAGTTTGTCTTTTCCAACAAACTCTAAGTTTTAAAATAGTAGGGATCGGGTTTCCCTGGTGGCGCAGTGGTTAAGAATCCGCCTGCCAATGCAGGAGACACGGGTTCGAGCCCTGGTCCGGGAAGATCCCACATGCCTCGGAGCAACTAAGCCCATGCGCCATAACTACTGAGCCTGCGCTCTAGAGTCTTCGAGCCACAGCTACTGAAGCCCGCGCACCTAGAGCCCATGCTCCGCAACAAGAGAAGCCACCACAATGAGAAGCCCACACACTGCAACAAAGAGTAGCCCCTGCTTGCAGCAACTAGAGAAAGCCCATGCACAGCAACGAAGACCCAACGCAGCCATAAATAAGTAAGTAAATAAATAAATAAATGATAGTAGGGATTATTTCTAACTTGGTTACTGCCATATTCCCGGCACAAAGGAGGAACTCAATATTTTTTTCCCAAAAGAATAAACTATCACCATTCTTCTCTTTTCCAGACCATTATTCTTCACTCATTCCTTATAGCAGCGGTCCCCAACCTTTTTGGTGCCAGGGACCGGTTTCGTGGAAGACAATTTTTCCATGGACAGCGTGGGGTGGGGGGATGGATGGATGGTTCAGGCGGGAATGCGAGCGATGGGGAGCGGCAGATGAAGCTCCGCTTGCTCGCCCGCTGCTCACCTCCTGCTGTGCGGCCCGGTTTCTAACAGGCCGCAGGCTGGTAGTGGTCCGCGGCCCAGGGGTTGGGGACCCCTGCCTTATAGGACATGAGCTTCAGACTCCTTGCCATCCAGGTTGGCCTCTTCTGCTAAGTCCTCTAGTTTACCAGTGCAATCTCTTAAAACTCAGTACCCAGAAGTAAACTCTCCAGACGTAATCTGACCAGCAGAATGGGCCATAAAACCACAAGCTGCACATTATACTGCTTTCAATATAGCCAAAGACTAAAAGTATCTTCAGTAGCTAAATCTTGTGCGAGGGCTTTCTCTAGTTGCGGCAAGCGGGGGCCACTCTTCACCGCGGTGCGCGGGCCTCTCACTATCGCGGCCTCTCTTGTTGCAGAGCACAGGCTCCAGACGCGCAGGCTCAGTAATTGTGGCTTACGGGCCCAGTTGCTCCGCGGCATGTGGGATCTTCCCAGACCAGGGCTCGAACCCGTGTTCCCTGCATTGGCAGGCAGATTCTCAACCACTGCGCCACCAGGGAAGCCCAGTAGCTAAATCTTGTTAGTTCACTCTTAAGACTATGGTCCATTAAAATTTCCAGAACTTTACCATGTGAATTGCTTCCAAGCCGAGTTTCTCCCTTCAGCCTCTCCTTGAACAAGATTTCCCCCAGGCAAGTGCTACCCAGGGGCCAAGTTAACAGATGATGGAGATTTTCAAGCAAAGACAAACTTATTTGGATATGGGCTTTTAGAGAACTACCTACACTGGGATAACTGAGCTGAGAGGCAATGGCAGGCCCCGAAGAAAGAGTTTGCATACAGTTTATATCTCCTGTGGCCTGTGCTTGTGTAGATGCAGCACTTTATTCTAAAGGCGAGAAATTAGTAAACGCAAGGCAAGGTTCTAGCCCAGAGGTGCTGGGTGACATGGCAGGTTACCAGGGCAGGAGTTTATGCTCAGGGACCTAAGGCAGAAGTCCAGTTCCTTGAAGAGAGGTACAAGTAAAGCTTTCACCACAGCTGGATAGCCTTGATTTTTCCCCTGGGCACTTTAGACAGCAAGAACTACACAGGCTCACAAAGCCAGGGACAGATGAGGAAGGGACAGCAAAAGTTACCAGGCACAGCCTGGAGACATTTCTCTGGATTTTAGCTGACCCTCCAATCTGTTTTGTGGGTGCAGTCACAGTTTTCAGTTTCGACACAAACAGAACAATGGTTGGAAACGACCTACCTGCCAGAGGAGAAAGTCGCTGAGCCTCACTTCCCCAGAAGTCCGTATCAAGATGTCAGGATGAGGAGAGTGGTTGGTATAGAGGCACTTATCCAGCAGAGACTCAGAGACATCGCTAAGGTGAGTGGGGAAGAGACAAAGATAAGTCCACATCTCTTTTTGGATTATTCTCATGGTGAACTTCCTTACATAAAGCTTCCCAGTTTATAGAACACCATCAAATACATTAGCCAATACTACCTGGTATGTAGAAGGCCCTCAGCAAATGCTTGATAAATTAATGAATGGTTTCAATCCTCACAACTACATTAGGTACTTCTATTCTCACTTTATAGATAAGGAAACTGAGGCTCAGAGAAGATGAAAAATTTGCCCAAAGCCATTTAGTTGCAGCCTAAAACCAGATGCACCCACCAGAATATGTGTTGTCCTTCACTTAAAACATCTTGTTTTTAAAATGGATACACCTTATGACCCTGCAATTTGATGAAATACTATGCAACTGTTTTTAATAAAGATAAATCTAACTGCATTGATTTGGAAAGATGTCTAAGATGTAATATTAGATGAAAAAAAGCACGTTTCAGAAAAAATACAGTGTGGAAAATACACACACACACTCACTCACACGTGTGAATACCTGTGTATATAAACAAAGAACAAAATCTAGAAAGGCATACACCATTCTATTAATGGTGATTACCTCTGGAAGGCTGGATAAGAAGGAAATACTATCTCTTTTTACTTTATATACTTCTGTTATTGTTTGAATTTATTATAGAGAACATTTTTAAAACCTTAAATTTAAGTCATATGGACCCTGAAACACTTCAAAAAATCCACTTTACTTAGGATTTGAAAAAACAGCAAAATGATGAGCCCTCTTGTGTTTGATAAGAGCTACTTTCCCAAGCAGACAGACACTCAGAAAGGAGACGGAATGAAGGAAGAATGGGCACTGGCAGCATTTATCTTAAGTTAAACTCTCCTGTCCATGGAAAGAGGGTATTTGCAAGACTGGTGTGTGGTGGTTCCAAGAATACTGTTTACCTATCCTGCCAAGTACCCAGAGGCAGGATTCAGAATCTCCAGGTGGTAATAGCTGCATCTTAGGAAGGGTCTAGAAGACAAAATTTCTGGGTGGGAACATTTTTCTGGGAGCATAGTCAAAAAAAAGCAGAGATTTGGGCTGAGTGTTCAGAACAAGGATCTACACTTACTAGCTGTGTGCCTTTGGGTAAGTTACTCCATCTCTCAGTCATCTTTTTGCAAACCACAGAGGGAGCTTTATTTTCTGTACCATCATATGGTAAATAATATTCACTTATGACTGGGCAATAGGAAGGGCTCTGGTTCAGATTTCCCTGATAATTTCCCTGAGTCTTGTCTTGACAGCATGATCTTAATTCTTTAATTAAGAATGTGAAACCTGGGAGACCCCTGGTGGTCTAGTGGTTAGGATTTGGCACTTTCACTGCCATGGCCTGGGTTCAATCCCTGGTCAGGGAATTGAGATCCTACAGGCCACATGGAGCAGCCCAAAAAAAAAAAAAAAAAAGTGAAACCCTGTGCAATCAACAATTTCTCAGCTCTCTTATTTCTGAAATGGCACATTTGTCCTATCTACTTACAGGTTATTGTGAGAGTCAAATCGAATGAAATAACAGATTTGAGTGTACCTTGGGAACTATAAAGCACTACATAAATAAGAGGAATAAAGGTTATTTCCAGACACACTACCCTGATGTGGGACTTTGGATCCCCACATAACCCCTCTGAATCCCCACATAACCCCTCTGAATTTCAAATGTGTCTGCATTTTTTTTTTTTTTTTGGCCGCGCCGCGCAGCATCGGAATGACATACAGATTTCAATTCCCCAACCAGGGATCAAACCTGCACCCCCTGCAGTGCAAGTGTGGAGTCTTAACCACTGGAGCACCAGGGAAGCCTGTCAACTAAACTTTTTAAACCTTGGTTACCTGGTCTTATAAAATAAGACAAATAATAGTCACTACCTTATATGAAAATTAGATGAGAATATGCATGATAAACTCCTACTAGTCTCGTGTCTGCCTCATAATAAGATCTGATGACTATTATTTATTTATTTATTTTTAGTATATTTTTTTGATGTGGACCATTTTTTTTTAAAGTCTTTATTGAATTTGTTATAATATTGCTTCTGTTCTATGTTTTGGTTTTTTGGCCACGAGGCATGTGGGATCTTAGCTCCTGACTAGGGATCAAACCCACACCCCCTGCATTGGAAGGCGAAATCTTAACCACTGGACAGTCACGGAAGTCCCTGGTAACTATTAGTTATTAATTTTTATTTTTATACTGTGTTTTTGTTCATTTCAACTTTCCTATAAGGCAGTCAGTATGCCATAGTGAAAGAGAACACAGGCTCTGGAGCCAGGCTGGAAATCCTGGTCAGCTGTGTGAACTTGGACAAGTTATTTAACCTCACAGCAAGGTTCAATTTATAAAAACAGTATCTACCTCAAAGGGTCTAAGGATTAAATGAAATAATGTACGTGGAATACTTAGCAAGTGCTGGGCACAGAGTAAATGCTTAGTAAACATTAGCAATTATTATTAACACTATTGTTTTAAGAGGAAGACAGAGGCCTACAGATGGTCAAGACCTGCTCAAGAGAGTTTATTAACTATCATTTACGCTAAACCTAATTCCTTCTTCTGTAATTTGAGATTCAAAAAACAATCTATTAAAATGACTGCTAGAAAAAAATATATTACTCTGGAAGAAAGGAAAATGAGGAGTTGGATGGTGGTGATGAGAGAACAGAAAAATTCCAGTTATGGGAAGGGTAGAGCCTGACTGTAATTAACTCATTGACTCTCTGTTATAAATATGGATTTGTCTAAAGCTGAATAATGTAAAGAGCACTGCCTCAGGCCCTGATCAGCCCAGTCTGAGTTGAACATCAAGCTTCCTGAGCTGATGGGTTGAGACATCAGCCTCCTTACCCTAGTAACCCGCCCAGCCCACGCCATGTCTGCCTGACTAACCCACACAGGCAAGTTACTAAACCATGCAGGGCAGAGAAAACGGATATGAGAAAACTAGCTGGGCAAGAAGCAGGGGGTCAGTGGCTATTGCAATGTGTTATCAGTATAAATCACGCTGCACTAGGAGGCAAGATTAGAGTTCTAGTTGCAGGCATGAATGCATATTAAATCTGCTTGCTAAATAGCTTTTTTTTCTTTTTAGCATAAACATTTGTCCCTTATTTTTTTAAAATATGTTAATTTATACAAAAAATTATATAAAACATTAATCGTAAAGCACTAAGAATATAATGAACTATGAATTCATTCCCCAAGCCAAGAATCAGAAAATTATCAATAACTTTCATCTACTTATATATCCCTCATCTACTTATATCTCATTTTCCTGCCCAGCCCCCATACTGCCAACTTAACCAATATCTTAATGTTTTTTCCCCAACAGCTAATTTTCAATCCACGTATTAATTGACCTCTCTACAGCATTTGACACTGTTGCTCCCACCAATGCACACCCGCCACCCCACCTGCACTAACAAACACCCTCTTTTCTTGGCTTCTGTAATACTGGCAGCCCTTTTGTTTCTACCTTTCTGGTTGTTGATTCTCTTTTTTCCTTAAGGCTCATTTTCCTCTACCCAGCCAGTAAAACTTATGAGTTTCTCAAAACTCCATCGTAGGCCCTCTCTTCTTCTCACTCTAGACTCTCCTTAGATTCCTCATGCTCTCTCTTTGCTTCAGTTACCATACTGCTGTCTCCGGTCCCCACTTCTATCTACTGTCAACCTGATATCTGTGTTCAACATCTACAATATATCCCAAACCAAACTCCTGACCTTCTTCCTCAAACTGCAGCCTCTCAGGGTTCTCAGCACAGCGAAGGGCAACACTATCCACTGTTTTATAAGTCAAAAACCCTGGAGTCACCCATAACACATCCTTATCCCAGAGTCAATCCATCAAGTCCTCTCGATTTTTTTCCTCTCTCAATAATATTTTCTTTTTTTTTTTTTATTTTTTGAATTTTATGTTTTTTAATACAGCAGGTTCTTATTAGTTATCTATTTTATACATATTAGTGTATATATGTCAATCCCAATCTCCCAATTCATCCCACCACTCCCCCACCAAGTCCTCTCTATTTGGTCTGCTTCATAGCTCTTAATGCAGTCTGTTTGGTCTATTCCACCATCACCACCATAATCCAAGCTCCCTTCCAAGTACTCTCTACTTGAATTATTCCAACAGTATTTGTGCAACCAACAAGCTCTTCATAATACTGCCTCTTTCCCCAGTTACTGCTTATCCTCTCACCCCCTTCTTAGGTCACTTATCATTTCCTCTGGGGAGCCTTCCCTACCAGGTCCATTCCTCTTATTATAAATTCTTGTTGAACCATGCACCAATGCCTTTATCATGCTTATCATCATTATAAATTTATGCTAATTTGTATAATGTTGATAATGTTTGTTTCCCTTACCAGAGAGCCATGAAAGCAGGAAATATGTGTTTTTTATTTTTACCACTGTATCCCCTATATACAGCAATGTGTCTGGCCTTTAGTTGGCACTTAAAAAATATTTGTTACACGAATGAATGATTGATTGAATGAATAAACTATGTGGCACAGAAAGATCACTCAGCTGTTGGAGAGGAGAGGGATTCATAAAATAGCCTTAAAAACTGTCTCCTTTTCTTCTTATCTAATTTCATTCTCACTGAGAAACTTCTTCATTTTTAATTTAGTTTCCCAGGAAAATCGAATTACACCCAAGAAGGGAGTCAGAAAAACTCCTGGGTCCCACAATCCCATATATAATAAAGGTAAGGACAAAAACTCTAGAATCAGACAGTTTTTGATAGGAGTCCCAGCTCTGGCACTACTAGCAGAATGACCTTGGGACAGTCATTTCAATGTGAGCTCAGTTTTCTCATCTATAAAATGGAGAAAAGACTCAAATCTCTTAAACATGAGAATATTAACTTAATCAAATAAACAGAGCATAACACATTGCCTGGCTTGTTTTTTGCTACTATTATTTTACTACTGCTGTTGTTAGTTTACTAATATTATTACCAAAGGTTACAATAATAATAACAGGAGAGGGACTGAGCAGATAGATGGCTTCTAAAGTCTCTCGCAGCTCTGATAACTCTACCGTGTTGCTAATGATGAACAACTTTCTTTTTGAAAATACCTGGATCTTGCATGAAACTGGAACATGAGAGGCCTAAAGGCCAATACCCCCAACAAGCTGCATTCCTGAAAAATCATTCTTAGAAAAACTCCGCCAAAGGGCCAGGAGGGCATCATGTTTTATTGAATGCCACAGTGTTGCTACAAGCCATGCCATTTTTTCTGGAGCTTCTTGGTTTGTGGTGAACACAGAGAAATTCTGAAGCAGGCTATAATAAGTCATTCCAAAGCTCTAAGTGCGGGGGACCACCCCTCTCAAATCTTTCCACATACATTCCCGATTTGACTTCTGGCCCAAGTACATGACTTAGGAGGGATTTTATGGTTCGGTGCATGCCTGTTTTCCCTATCATGCTGAACAACTGCGCTACCTGGGATCCAGCAGGCCTTGCTCCACTCCCCAGGCCATCTCTCTCACAGCATTGCTGATCTCATGACGGGATGTGTAAGCAAAACAGACGTTCAGGAAACACCTGAGAAGGGAAGAACAGAATAATTTACCAAAGGGGGGCGGCGGCTAAGGAGTGGAGTCACTTATTACAGAGCACCCCTTCTGTGGTAGAACAAACACACACCAAATGTTAACCATGGATACCTCTGAAAAGCGAGATTATTAATTTTTTGAGTTTTCCAAGTTTTCTTGGGAAAAAAACACATTAGTTTTGTAATAAGAAAAATACTAACTGACCCTTATTATTCTCCTAATCTTCTTCCCTTCTGCTAACACCCAGCTTTCAGAGGATGTGAATTCACTGTGATATTAGAACAAGCAAAGAATAGGAAGGAAATCTGATGTGAAACAAATCCACTGCCAAATATGCATTATATTCCAAAGCCACACATAATGAAGTCTAGATTATTAAACTCTGTTCCCCTCTGCATCTGCATGCCCTCCCAAAGTCATCCCCTCTATTGGTTAAAGCAGTGGGACAGAAAGAGAATTTCTTGAAGGATCTGTCTTCAGAGACAGGGATAAGGCCTGCTACATTCCCACCCCATTCCCTGTCAATTAAACACACACACACACACACACACACACATATATATTTATATATATATAAAAATACAGGGCTTCCCTGGCGGCGCAGTGGTTGAGAGTCTGCCTGCTGATGCAGGGGACACGGGTTCGAGCCCTGGTCTGGGAGGATCCCACATGCCGCGGAGCGGCTGGGCCCGTGAGCCACAATTACTGAGCCTGCGCGTCTGGAGCCTGTGCTCCGCAGCGGGGGAGGCCGCGATAGTGAGAGGCCCGCGCACCGCGATGAGGAGGGGCCCCCGCTTGCCGCAACTGGGGAGAGCCCTCGCGCAGAAACGAGGACCCAACACAGCCAAAAATAAATAAATAAATAAATAAATTAAAAAAAACAATTAAAAAAAAGAATATATTCATGTATTATGTGGTTAATTAAAAATCATAAGTTAAAACAAAAAAAAAATACATATGTATATGGGGGGCAAGGCACATGAAGGAGGAAGATAAGAAACTGTATGTGTGAGTATACACACATATAACAAGGTGCTGCAGAACCATCTCTGGTCTGCCCTGCAGATGGAGGAAGAAGTCTCAAGCATCCAAAACCAACTCCTCATTACCTCTTGTACCAAATGCAGGATAAGGAAGGCCCAGGACATCTCCCTAAAGTTAGCAGGGAGTCATAGATTGATACAGGTCCCTAAGGGGAAATCTGAAAACTTACTTGTTGTAGTTCTTGGTGGCCTGCACAGCCTGTGCGATCAGCTCCTGGAGATCCAAGGGCAACAAATGCAGATCACCCAGGACCCGGATACATACCCCATGCTTCTGCAGTTTCTCCCTGATCAGGGGGGGAAAGGAGGCAGGTTTGGGAGGTGGGACAGAGCACCTGCTGAGCTGGAGAAAGCAAAGTGCTTAGCTGATACTCAATTACCAGTTTTTGAGTGCCTTCCTGTGTGTCAGGCACTGATCTACAAGTATTATTTCACTGAATGCCCTCAACAACTCTGAAGGGAGTTTACTACATTCCCTGTTCTACAGCGGGAAACTGAGGCTCAGATAGAATAGTTAGATAGGGATTGCCCAAGGTCATACAGCCATTAAGTGCTGTGTCGGGACCGAATCCCAGGTTTGCCTGATTTGAGAACCCAAACCTCTTTACCACACATTACACCGCCTTGTGTGTCCTTGTCGACAAGTTGCATTTCACGTATTCTGTGCTGTTTGTCCCATTTTGATGGGTGAATAAACTCTTCAACAGCAGGAGTTGTATTATTGGTTACTTTTGTAACATCTAACATTAATTATATGTTTACTAAGTGCCAGACATTGGTCTAAGTGTTTTACATGCATTCCATCCTTACATCAACCTTTGAGGCAGACACCATTCTCATTCCCCTTTTACAGACGAAGAAACTGAGGCACAGGGAGGTTAAGTAATTTGTTCAAGATCAGACAGCTGGTGAGTAGAAAGCCAGAAATCGAACTTAGGGAGTCTGGTTCCAGAGCCTGTCTTTTTAATCACAACATTACACTGCCTCCATATGGTAACTCCCAAACCCCGCACAGTGAGCACGAACTCACTGTTCCCCAGCCAGCTTCTCACACTTGGGAATGCTATGGAGGAACTGAACAACTAATGTTTGGAAAATGGGAGCTTCATAACAAGAAGTACACTGTGGGGCAAGGGTATCTGGCAACGTCCTGGAGAACCCTGATCCAGAGCTGAAGGCTACACCCACAGCCTATCCACCCTATAACCCTCAACCACATTTCTTCAAGAGTGAAGCAAGATCTAATCACCTAGCTTTGAGAACCCACTTGAGTTAGAGTAGACAAATGTATATTCAAATTAAGGCAACATTTGAATAAGAATACCTAGATTCAGGAATTCCACGGTTCCTCCGTGGTTCCACTGCAGGGGACATGGGTTTCATCCCTGGTCGGGGAACTAAGACCTCGCATGCTGTGTGGTGCAGCCAAAAAAAAAAAAGAATACCTAGATTCAAGCCCTAGTGCCTAGTGCCACCGATTACTATCTGACCTTGCATAACCACCCCTGCCATACTGTGAAAGTGCTTATTCTCAGACATCAAGCACATGACTTGAGTAAGAAGGTGTAAAAGCCCTGGCGAGGAGCCAGGAGATCTGGGTTCCCAGCCTGGCTCTGCCACTAGCTAGCTGCGTGACCATGGGCAAACCTTTCTCTTCTCTTCACCAGGATTAGTTTCCCAACTGATGAAACTGAACTAGGCCAGTGGTTTTCCAAACTTCTTTTAGCCAAACAAGTCTTTCTTCAAATCAAATCTTAAACAGAAGCCCAATATATAAAATAGATACATGCAAACAAGCACCGTATACCCCATTCCCTCTGGGTCATTGCATGCCCACTCCTCACAACTATGGGGTTCTGTGGCACCTTGTTGGAAAACCACTACTAAGGTTTCTTCTTGCTCTGTCTAGGACTTCATAACCTAAGGCCATCTTCTCTACTCGTGACTGATTAGAACAATCTCAGGAGCACCTCTACTGCCATGCATTTTGATCTTGTAAGAAGTGTTAAGACTGCTTCCTGTCTCTACAGCAGACAACAGCTCAGCTCTAGAGTCAGAAAGACCCTGTGTGTTTTGGCTCTGCCTGTCTGATAGCTGCGTGACCCAGGATATACCCCTAAACTTCTCTGGTTTTTACTTTCCTCCTCTCTACAACTGGGATAATAATATCTTTCTCACAGGATAATATGAATTTTAAATGAGAGTACATGTTAGGCTCAGGGTCTGACACATAGTATAAGCACTTAAAAAAGGTAAGATTAGTGTGAAGTACAGAAGAATTTGAAGAATTTGAACACCTGGAATGTGTCCCCATTACCTCTGTCCCCAGCCCCTTGGGTGTGAATTCTGAGCCACACGGGAAGGAGTAATGTCTGTGGCCCAGAGACTCACTAATATGGACAGAGAGAAGCCTGGCTATGCTCCCCGCACCCTGACCCACACAAGGATGGAAATGACAGAACTGTCCTAGGCCCAGCTCCACTAGAGCTCTAAGCTCTCTGTTCTCTCATCTTCCTGGTCCTGGTGTCGGGAGGAGCTGGGCAGAGAATGGTTGTAATGAAGACTTTGGGGCAGTCCTGGCTGGAGAGGGTTCCACACTTTGAAACAAATAATCTCCACCAAACTTCCACTTTGCCCCATTCTGGTTTTGCTCCCTAAGTTAAGCTTAAACATAGTGATAGCAAGAATAGTACTGACTCATCCCCATAAAGGCCTTTTATGCATCATCCTGTCTCATCCAAGGGTATATGCAGGGAAGTACAGTAACTTTTTAGGGATGACTTGCACAGCAAAAAATGGCTTTTTCAAAGTCTCTCTCACTCTACTTCCCTGGTCACAGTTCACTGGTCCTGGGGTAGAAATTTGAACTAAGGTGGACCAATTAAGGGTTTTAATTCATTCTGAGCTGCTCTCTTGAAGCAGACAAAGTTAGTCTGCGGAGCAAAGGAAGTAAATGTCCGAGGAGGCTCTACCTAATGGATTTCAATTCCTGGCTTCGGTTTTGCCTGAGGCTGGCTATCCTTGTCCTTGAGTTCTGTGAAATACCTCTATACCCTCAAATAAATGTCCCCTTTAAAAAAAAAGAAAGAAAGAAAGAAAGAAAGACAGAAAAACCAGCTTGCCATATTTGCCACTGAAGAGGTCTGACTAACAGTAGAAGGGTTTAGATTTCCTTAACTAGCCTCAGAAAAGAGAGTTGAGGGTTAGGTAAGGCTGGAGGTGGTAGAAGAACACAGGCTCCCCCTCTGACAGCATCTTACTTTTCTTCCATCAAGCGGCTGAACTTCTGCCGGGCCAGATCCATTAGCCCATCTACCTCACTCTTGGAGCGTTTGAAGTTCTCAATGCTGAATGCGTAGACCGTCACCTCTAGGACGCCCAGGTTCAAACACCAACGCAGAGTCTGAGAGGGGAGAAGGCAAGGAGCTAGGGTACAAGGAAAGAGCAGGAAGGGAAACAGGAGATGCCTCAGCCCTGACTCAATGAAGAGACAGACTTTTCTCCTCCCCAAACTGGGTAAAGCTAGGATAATACCAATGCTTCTGTCAGAATAATGAACCAAATAAGCAGAAAGCCACCACCTGAGAGACTGAAAAATGTGAACTTAATGAGTACTATTATGCTGATGCTATTGTGGTTTACTGGAAAGAGCTTTTCACTGAGAGAGTAAAGATCTAGGTTCTAGTCTCTCACTCCATCAAGCACTTGCTATGTGACTGCAGGCATATCACTTAACCTCTCAGGGCCTAAGTCTCCTTATCTGTAAAATAGGATCACAATCCATCCCTCACAAGGTGGCTAAAGATACATAAAAACACAAGGTATTATTACTCACAGCATAACATCATTATTCCAATAGACTGAGAGGCTGATGAGTTATAAGAATAAAAGCAACAATTGCACAGCTGTGTAGCATTTAAGTCTGCAAAGGGTTTTCACATACATTATTTCATTTGATTCTTCAAGCAACCCCTTCAGAAAGGAATTATTGTTTTCATGCCTACTTTATAGATGATAAAATTGAGGCTCAGAAAGTTGAAGACGAGTCAAAAGTCCACAGCTCTACCATATGAATCCATTATATGAGGTTCTAGAACAGCAAAAACTCATCTAGAGTGATAGAAATCAGAAGAGGAGGGGGAAGGGGAGGAGAAGAGGAGGGAAGACAGGGTTTGACTGGGAAGGGGCACAAAGGAACTTGCTAGAGAGATGGAAATGTTCTATATCTTGACAGGGGTGTGGATTAGACAGATGAATGCAACTGTCAAAACCCCAAATCTGTGCATTTCCCTGTATGAAATTATACCTCAACGAAAAAAGAAGTGAAACTCAAATTTAAAGTCAGTCCTTTGGTACTGTTCTAACCCAGTGCCACTAAAGGCGAAGAACAAACTGGAGATGAGAATAACAGTGTTGAGATGGGGAGCCTGTAGGTTAAAGGTAAGGGACAGAAAACATTCAAACAGAACTGAAGAAATAAAGCTGAAGAGCTACCTTTCTAATCCCTTATCAGACATACAAACCCATTCACTGCCACCTTAGGAAAATCACCAGTGCAAACCTGACACTTGAATAGGCTTGGGCCCTGAAGATCTTACCAGGCAGCGAACTTGGTGGGTACACCTGGGTCGGAACCCACCACTGACCTCAGTCAATATAGGCTAATAACAACAGCTTCAATTTTTTGAGCACATCCTTTATGCCAGGTCTTGTGCCACATGCTTTTCATTGTGCCATCTTGTTTAATCCTCATGTAATCTCCCCATTTTACAGATGAAGGAACTGAGCCAAAGGGAAGCTATGTAACTTGCAGCAGGTCACAGAGCCAGGAAGTGGCAGAGCAGGGGTGCCAATGAGTTCTGAGTGACTAAAGAGCTTAAGCTCCTAAGCACTAGGCAAAAACTGCCTCTTAGTCACAAAAGAGAACTGAGATCAACAAACCTGAAGACCTCAGTGTTGGAGAGAACCCCACAACCACTCATTCAAGGCAAAAAGTATCACTGCCCTAGCTTCAGGACGTGTTCTTGTGCCAGGAAGCTGGGATCCATGGGCTACAGAGTTTCACAAAGATCGACATATTCCATTGTTATTGTTAAATTTACTGTTTCCCAATTTGCAGTGGGCATTAAAACCATAAAATGTTGATGACGTTTGGTTGGAGTGATGTCCTGGTTTGTCTGGCACTTTTCCTAGTTTAAGCACTTAAAGGCCTGTGTCCTGAGAAACACCTCAGCCTCAGGATGGGTAGTCACCCTCTACCTTTGCTATGGAAATGTCACTTCTAAGAATTTATTGTAAACTAGTACCATTTATAATGTCCAATAATAGTGGAGCAGCTAAACAAACTATGTCAGATCCTCAGGAAAAATGTTCCACAGTCATTAAAACATATAGGTAGAAAGCTACAGATCAACCTAGAAAAATACTTGCCAAAATGTCAAGAAAAAAATAAGGTTATCAAAGCTATAGATGTAATTTTATAAATGTTAAGTCATGTTGAACATATTACAAGGATTGGGATGAGGCACAGAAAAACATAAATTGTTGATTAAAGTGGTAAGAGGAGACAATTTTGTTCTTATTTCTAATATTTTGCGATGATTCACTGGATGACTTAATTTTCTGTTAATGTTGATATGAGATCTATGGCTAGCAAGCAAGCAATAAAACAGACAAACAGCTATAAAAAAACACTCTCAAACCACAGCAAACTCAGGGCCTGGTCTTCTAGCTATAATCCAATTCTCCACAGACCATTCACCTTGGGTTCTGACTCGTGCACCCACCTCAGCCAGTTTGTTGAAGCCCTGTGAGTGGCCCTCTTGCCTCTCCACTTGGCACTTCTTGGCATAGCGACGGTTCCCATCCATTATAAACGCTATGTGTTTGGGCATTGGGCCTGCCTGTGAAGTAAGAAGACAAATGAACACATCACATACTCCTCAGAGATAAAGGGAGACAATATCCCAAGCTGACAGGCTTGAGCTATATGATAAAAGCCCTGAGGAAAAGAACTGGGTATTCTGTACTTTTAGCTCAATACATAAGCATTAAGCACTTTTATTCATTTTTATTTATATGTTTATTGAGCCCTTACTACATGCCAAGTACTATGCTGAGCTTTTCACATTTCATCTTAATTTTTTATCATACAAACATATGAAGTAAATAGTGTTATCTTCATTTTATAGGTGAAAAAACTGAGGCTCAGAGAGGTCAAGTGACTTGCATAAGTCACACAGCCAAGAAGAGACAAAGTGGGGATTCAAACTTAGGTCTATGTGCTTTCAGAGTTCATCTCCTAACCATATGCCCTTAACCACCACTTTGGTTTCATTAGCCTTCAACTGGAAGGCACAGGAAGGATATTGATGGGTATGGCCAAATGTAAAGGCCATCCTCCACATAAAAGAGGCATACACTTCTCAGTTTTATCCGAGTCCTGTCACACAGGAATGGGGGCCTCATATTGTTGGATCTTCTTATTTTACAAGAGAAGCCAATCAAGATTTTTATAAAAATTTAAATGTCAGGAGCCATTTGAAAACAAACAAAAAAGACATTTTGGGGGCAAACAAAACAAAACAAACAAAACTTCTGGCCTAGAGCAGACTTTTGTTGTCTATCATAGCAAAAATTCACTCCTTGGGCTATTTTTCCTCACTGGAGGGGCTCTTCATAGACCACTTCCCCTGCATCTCCCAACATTTTCTACTTTTGTCCCCCATATATAGCCATAAAAAAAAAAAAATCCAGTAAAGTCATGCAGCTTGTTCTTCCCAACACGTGACCGCAGTGGCTCCTTGAGGAGATGCTTTTCTATTTCCTGGACTGCCTGAGATCACCTGGCATTTGTGTGTGAGTGTATGTGTGGGTACAAGGCTTACTTACTCATAAATTCACTGCTACTTGCTGCTTGACAGCCTGTGGCTGAAAAATAAAACCAAGCTGATTGGCTCCAATATCAAACCTTTCATATGAGGAGGATATAACATTGCTGTGATTCCTAGAGAAAAAGCTGAGGGAAGATCTAGGGAACCAAGTGGAGTGTAGGAAACAAAGTGATTGTAGTCTTCAAATGGTTGAAAGACAGCCCCAATAATAGTAATTAAAAACTGCTAGACACTGTGCTGAGTGTTTTCTATGTAGTTTCATTTAATCCTCAAAACCACCATATAAAGTCACATGGTTAATAAATGATAGAATAGGACTTTCATTCATGTTTGCCTCCAGAGCCCTCTTAACCCTTATGCTCTACTGTCACATCAAAGAAAGATTAGTTATTTTATTTAAACCCAGAGGTCAGGGACTTCCCTGGTGGCGCAGTGGTTAAGAATCTGCCTGCCAATGCAAGGTTCGATCCCTGGTCCGGGAAGATCCCACATGCCGCAGAGCGACTAAGCCCGTGTGCCACAACTACTGAGCCTGAGCTCTAGAGCCCACAAGCCACAACTACTGAGCCCACATGCCACAGCTACTGAAGCCAGCACACCTAGAGCCCGTGCTCCAAAACAAAGAGAAGCCAGCACAGTGAGAAGCCCACACACTGCAACGAAGAGTAGCCCCCACTCACCGCAGCTAGAGAAAGCCCGCACACAACAACGAAGACCCAACGCAGCCAAAAATAAATTAAAAATACAAAACAAAACAAAACAAAGCCCAGAGGACAGTACTAGGAATAACAGATCAAAGTTCTAGGGAAACAAATTTCAGGAAGATCTAACAGTCTATGCTGCCCAATGATATTGGGAGGTCTCAGGCTTCCTGAAAATGTAAGAGTTAGGACAATAATCTACCAGAAATGTAGACCTGGAAGTTACCTGCAATTCTAAGACTCTTTGATACCATTCCTAAATTCTACTACAAATCCATAAACATCATGGGTTACCCAGTTTTAATAACAGGTTTTGATATAAGATTACCCAACGAACCAAAAGGCCAACTGGTGCTTTGGGCCACTGCTCACCTTTATGATGTTGGCACAGAACCGCTCCCAAAACGACAGCTCTCCTTCCTTGATCCATGACATAGTTCTTGCCTCAGCAGAAGAAGCACAGAACAATTAGACACCAACCAGGTAACCTTGTATAAACAAGACAGAGAATTAGAAGTCACCACACCTGCAAACAACTATGGCTGACTTGCAGGGATTCACCAAAACGGTAGAGAGCAGCCAGCATTAGAATCCAAAAACACTGGCCCTGGACTTCCCTGGTGGTCCAGTGGCTAAGACTCTGCGCTCCCAATGCATGGGACCCGGGTTTGATCTCTGGTTAGGGAACTAGATCCCACATGCCACAACTAAGAGTTCGCATGCTGCAACTTAAGATCCCGTGTGCCGCAACTAAGACCCGGCACAGCCAAAAAAAAAAAAAAAAAAAAAAAGATACTGTCCTAAGCCTCTAGTCTTTCACCACCCAGAATTTATAAGCCAATAGGACCTTTGGGGCAGAGGCCTTTCCTTGGTTCTATGGGCTTGGTGGACCTTGCTCCCATCCCCTTTTTTCTCAGAGTCTGCACTGCCTTTTTCTGAACATGTAAGTCTGCTTCCTGTCACATCGTAGTGCCTACATCCTGATCCTTCCCCCTTCTTCCTTCTCCATCTTCCACCAGGCTGTTTCCCACTCTCGGGGCTCCGGGTCACTAACCCCTTCAGTTGTTGCACCCGTTACCTCCTACCCCAGAGATTTCCCAATTATTTACTCCCTCACTTGTATCTTCCACTGTCCCCTTTGTCTCTCCCACAGCTGCCTCCCGCTCAGTCATCTCTCTCCTCTTCTCCTCTAATCCCCCCCCTGAATCCAGCACCTTGACAGGCTCCGCCGGCACCTCTCAACAGCCCGAGGGGACCGACACTTCCTCACGACGTGGCGCTGGAAGAACACGTCATCGTTGGGCGCTGGGACACGCTTCTGCCGTCACCTGATGGGCGGGGCCCTGGCTTGCGCCTGCGCGCTCGGAGGAGGAGCGGAGCTGAGCGAGAGTTCTCGGCTGTTCGCCCTCCTGGGGCGGGGCGTGGTGGGGTGAAGGGGAGAACCGCGCGGGCTACCCGGCTCCGGGCCACGTGCGAGGGACCCGGCTGGGGAAGGCGGGGTTCAGTCCACCTGGGAGAGCCGAGGAGTCTGTAGACAGTTAGGCGGGCTAGGTTACGGGGCAAGAATTAGGAGAGCCCCACCTCAGAAATGCAGGGACTTCTTAGCCACTGGTGGCAGTTTGGACTGTTGAGAAAAGGGGTAAGGCAGCCTCCTGCTATCTGGAAGGCCGCAGCACTGGCTTTAGAGCTCTGGTACAAGTGTTTTTTGTTTGTTTTTTTTTTGGTACAAGTCTTAAAAATCCTGTTTTTATACTGTTTTGTCTTATTTAGTGAATTTATCGTTTGCGAAGTTCCTAGCCTTAGTTAGCCTCACAGGGCACTTAATATCAGTCCATTTTGTGCTGATTTAAGGCACTCAAGATTTTAGGATTTGCATTCTCAGGACCTACCCAAAGAACTCAAAAAAGGGTTAAGGCCAGAAGGAACTCTAAGAATGACTTATAAAGTTTAAGAAGGGCCATCAACTAACCCTGACAGAAAAATCAAGGGCATTCATTCTGTACCAAACCTTTAAAGAAAAAGGTTATAGGAATTTGAGGCACTAACTCACAAAAGATATTGTGAGTTTAGTTTTCTCAAAATTAGAGAAGGGAAAAAAAAAAAAAACTTTACCATTTTCAGAGAACCTTCTTGTAGTTTCTTCCTTTGGGTTGCAGTGTCAAGGAAACAAGGCAAGGAAGAGATACTGCAGTCATGACTCCCGATTCATTACGTTTGTCTTCCACTCTTTCTGATGAAAGGGTTATTTTTAACAGAGTGAAATGATCAAAGAAACCCCTCCAGAGATGAGTAACCCACCCATGAATAGTCTCTTAAGCTTTTCCACCCTTCCTGCTTTGCATGTAGGTTAGTAAGTTTCTGCCTAGCTGATTACTTCAATTTTGCAGGAAAACCATTTATTTAAGTCCAGTAGTAGTTTGCTACTTTTAACATCTTCCAAGGTCAGGTTTGACTTTTGGTAGTAAGTCCCTAGAGGGATGTATGAAACTTCTTACCCTTGTTCTGTTAAAGTTTCCTTGTACCTTGTGTGATAGTTGGTATGCCTCCAATCAAGTCCTTCTTTTCTAAACCCTCCTTCCCTTAGGGGGAGCTAGATGTTTAAAAATACCCTGTTCATCAGGCGGCTAGTGAACTTGTTAACATGTGTTTATAGCTGGTCAGTGTATCTCCTCTGGCCTCAATTTCTCCAGTTTCCCGTATTTCCATCCCTGGGTTGCTGAAGGGGGTTAATTAATTAAGATTTGTAAAGGGCTTTGAGGAGCAAGGGACAAAGTATTATTAGGGTCTCATGCCCCAAGCCATGGCCCCATCCTTTCATCCCAGTCAGTGGCACAGGCAACCCCATTCTTATGCATGCCAAGCCCTTAATCCCCTCTTGAATGTGGCAGCTTCCAAGGAAAGGACAAGAGGCCTTAACTAGAAACAAAACTCCACTGTAATGAGGTGCGAAAAAGACTGAACTTTCAAGATTCACTCCTAACAAAATGGCTGAACAGAAAACTTAATGGTTCTTCTTGTGACTTCCGAGTCCCGATCCAAGAAAGTGGAAATAATGGTAGGAAGAAAGCACCTTAAATATCAACCAAGGAGATGACAGTTTCGGTACCAATAAGTCTTTATTCATTGTATTTTCCCAAGGAAAAGAAGGGGAAGGGAAAAGGGTCAGCATGTGTGTTACAAAATGATAGCAAATGGGAAAGGAAGTACCTGGCACAGCAAAATCAACCAACAAATAAACACTGCCCAGATGGGGTCGCCAAAGCCCAAGGGGGCTCAGTCTCCTGCAGTTCAGTAATGAGGGGAAGGGATGAAGAACAGGTACATGCTTTTATACCCTCCCTCCCTCCCCATAAATTCAAGATTTCACACAAAGCTTTGGTTTCTAGCAGTAAACATGGAGTTACATTCGTCCGTCTCCTATTAAACAATCTTGTGGCCACTTTGACATAAGTTTCTTGCACCTGCATAAAAGTTCCTGAGTGACTTGGCTATACATTCATCTTTCCTTTCGTGGTCTCCCAACCCCACCTTCTACATGGAAGGCCCCCTCGTTGCTCCTCTCTACCCTAGGATTAGAGATTAAAGTAGGTTTTAATCCATCCAAAGACAGCAGTCTGTTTGGCATGAATCAAATCAAGAAATGGTCATGACTCAGGAGATTGAGAACAAGGGATGGTGAGTTCTTAGCTTCTTTAGGATTTTTGCACAAATCATTTAATCACAGACACCCCACAAATTAAACATATAGGTGTATGGACTATTTTGGGGGGCACGAAGGGGAAAAGAAGAGGGGGTAGGAATACAGTTTTTAGGACAGAAGATCTTGTTCAAAATAGGAAACGGGAGGGGGAACACAAAAGAAAGTGTAGTTCAAGACCTCCCACTTCAAGAAGAGGGGCCCCCAAGTTTATGTTTCAGATCTTTTTGGCTGGTGCAGACCTTTTGTCAAAGATGCTTTGGCTATTTTTCTCAATATAAAAAGAAGTTTGTAAACAATAAAACCCCAAAAGAACATGGAGAAGACCAACACATTATATTTACACAAACTAGGCCACCTAGCAATCACCAAATCAGCTACTTGTGAAGTCCTACGAAGCCCAGACAAATACAATAACTAGAGGGGGGCAGCAATTGGGGGAGACAAGAACCCAGGATCAGACACACATCACCCAATGCGTTCTATTGCATTTGCCCCGTTACAACACAGTGAGGTAGGTTTGCAGTGATCTCACAGCATGTAAACGAAACCCCCTTTTCTCCTTTAGCTATCATGACACTAATTACTGCTGCAGCAGGGCAGGACACTGGCTCTGGGAACCACAAAGAAGCCATCACTGATGGTCTCTCTGGAAACCAAGGAGGAAAAGTCCAGAATTGTTAAAGATTAAGGATCTTGTCCTTGCTTCATATATCCATCCCTGGGCAGCTCAAGATGGGTACAGAGGTATCATTCTTAAAACCTGTCCTTACCAACTCACAGTTTTTACAAAAACACATACAATACACCCTGTTGTGTATGTTAGGCCTAGCCCAATCCAGTGAAGGATGGACCTGGTATGTAAAGCGAGTCCTATGCCCTGGGATTAGAGGTCTGGAACAGGAATCCTTTATCACATCCAGATGACCTCTGCCTAATCTTGGCTTCCCCTCTCTGCACCTTTTACCTGGCCCAGCCTCTCCTAACCTCTCTGTACCACCTTTTCCTGTTCAGACCAATTTCCAATCTTTCAGTAGAAGGAGACCAAGTCATGGGGCAACCCAGTTAAAACCTAGTCTCCCATGAAACATTGAAGATGGAGGGGTTTCAAGAGGACACTGTGGCAGAAAAGCCAGCTCTAATTGGCAAAAATGAGGTAGTTCAATAGGCTATACGCTCCAAATAGTTGTTCTCTCTGGTGATAGAGCAACAGAAAGTATTCCCGCTGTGCAGACCCGGAGCTGCTGCCGACTTATCCCTGAGATTGCTCACGTACCTGAGAACACAGTGCAGGAATGAGGGCCTTAGATTAAAATACACAAAAATACAAAACCAGAATATTTATATTATGAAAAAAAAAAGTTAAAATGCACAAGATACGTCATTCGCACACAGCTAGTGCACTTGGCATCCTGGAGAAAGTGGGACCCAAGGTACAGTCATCCAAGGGAGCAAATAAATAAAATTGTATTGGCCCAGAACGGGGTGGGAATGAGCTTAGAAGCAGCAGGTCTGCAGCTGTTCCCTCAACCCCCCTTTTGCCTATCATCACAACCCACTGCTTGGGACAGTTCTGTCAGCACTCTATCCCAGGAGGAGGTTGTGAGGAGACAAGATGTGGAAAACCCTGCCTTACCCCTGAGATACTTCCTCCCACAGAATGTAGTGGCTTGTGGGTTGGGTCCATCAATCTGGTCTCATGCTTAATCTTTTCACTCTGGCATGGGAAATATTATTCCATATCCTTCTTGAAGAGTAAAACAACTTCCCTATCCAGGCCACTTTCAAAAGCTGGAGATTCTGGGGGTGGAGACTCAGATAAAGCATGCAGGAAGGGTTACCCCCCAAAGCCCTCACATGCATTTGGATAGAGCATGATTGGAGTTTCTTTGCCTCACCCCTTCCCCCCCACCAAGAGGGAAGAGGGGGTGACGCTTTGGCCCCCGGCCTGAGATATACGGCAGTGCCAGCTGCCCCTACCCACCCTGCCCCCACTTTCTCCACTCTGCCGATTGATACCTGTTCCTCAAAACTTTCTGATCACAAACGGATAGCCCCCACCCACTGTGGCTCAATTCTGGGCCTCTGGGAGCATGGCAGGGCTATGGATCTCTTCTTCCTCCTCCCGAAAGTAGGCTGGCTTTCCCTGTGAGCTGGGAGCTTGCTGGGCCTTCAGTGGACACGAGGCTACCATATGGTTGATGCTCTGGCAGAAGTGGCACTTCTTGGGCTGGGGTGGCAGTTTGCATTCCTTGGCATGATGGTCTAGACCTCCACAGTTGTAGCACCTAGCACCAAGCAAGATGGTAAAGTTGAGAGAAAGGAGTGAGAAGAGACCACAAGCTTTCCTCTGTCTGAGAGAGGACACCTGGGCTCTGGTTCAAGTTGTTACTATACCCACTTCCCTTCCTAGAGACCAATTTCCCCACTTAGAAAAGGAGGAATAGGACTAGATGACTCTGAGTCCTTCCCAGATACGTAATTGTCTAGATGATATCTTCAGATTCATGTCAACTTGAAAATACCAAGAACAGAAACCCTGGACCCCAATTGGGAACTACCATACCCTTAAAAAGAGTACCTGTCATTCATTAAAAATATAGACGAAATTAAAGGAGCCAGACTATGTGCTCTGTTTGAGCACAGAACTAAGATGGAAGAAACCAGCCATTTGGAGATGTGGTGAAGAAGCAACAGGTACAGATACACCATCTTGTCCTGACCACATACACTTTCACATCCATGGTCTCTTTTAGTTCTAAAATAATCATGTGAGGTTAGTATCGTGATCCCCATTTAGCAATCGAGGCTAGAGCTAACAGAACGTAATTACTTGTCAAGTAGAAGAGCTGGGTCATGAAGTACCCTCCTCACATACTGCCCTCTCTTCACCTCCCACATCCAGGGGCCACAGGCTTCCTTTTACCTTTGGCAATCTGGTCCAAGAAAGGGGCAAAATTAGGAGAGTTTTCCTCATCCTCAGCATGTCCCTCCCAACCCACACAAGCTGCCTTGCAATCCATACCTGTCTCCCTTTGATCTGCGTTTCTGCATGTTCTTCCCTTTGGGCCGCCTCTCACTCCCAATACAGAACACCCCACCAGGGCCGGTGACTCGGATAGATTCCAGGCCCTTAGCAGACTTCTTAAAGGTGAACTCTACGGCCTCACCCTCCTTCAGGCTCCGGAAGCCCTCCATGTGCAGCTTACTCTGGGGGAGGGAAGCATGGTAGATTTTAATGTTAGTCTCCATTATTACACCAAAACCAAAAAAACCTGCATGCACATGTTCCTTTAAGGTTGGAAGAACACTTCCATTTTATCGGTAAAGAAACTGTGACTCAGAGTCATCACAATTAAGAACAAAATATCTACATCACATTAGGAACAATCATTAGATAAACAGATGCCATAGCATTTTTTGCAGCTATTCTCAAAGTTCTACGAAAAATAAAACAGAAGAAAAATTCTTGAACATAGCATTTATAAGAAATCAACCAATGTAAAATTGTAAAATATAAAGTAACAGGCCTGGGGCTTCCCTGGTGGTGAAGTGCTTAAGAATCCGCCTGCCAATGCAGGGGACACGGGTTCGAGCCCTGGTCCAGGAAGATCCCACATGCCGCGGAGCAACTAAGCCCGTGCGCCACAACTACTGACCCTGTGCTCTAGAGCCCGTGAGCCACAACTACTGAGCCTGTGCTCTAGAGCCGGTGAGTGACAACTACTGAGCCCGCATGCATAGAATCCGTGCTCCGCAACAAGAGAAGCCACCTCAATGAGAAGCCCGAGCACCACAAGGAAGAGTAGCCCTGCTCGCTGCAACTAGAGAAAGCCCTCATGCAGCAGCGAAGACCCAAATGCAGCCAAAATTAAATAAAAATAAATAAATATAAATAAAAATAAAAAACAAATAAAGTAACAGGCCTATACACTTAAAAAATGTCAGTCATGAAAGACAAACCCGAGAAGTAAAGAAACTGAATGCAACACATGATTCTGGACTGGATCTTAGAACAGGAAAAAATATTAGAACAACAGACAAAATTTGCATATGGAATGTAGATAAATGTTTCAATGTTAAGTTCCCCAATTTTGATCATTGTACTGAGATTAGGTAAGAGAATGGCCCTATTTTAGAAAAAAACACACTGAAATATTTAGTTAAAGATGCTTGATATCTGTCTGTCTATCTGTACAAAGAAAAAGAATAATAAAGCAAATGGGACAAAATATTAAGGACTGATAACTCTGGGTAAAGGTTATATGGGAGTTTTTAGTACTATTCTTGCAACCTTTTCCCAAGTTTGAAATTATATCAAAACAATGTTTCTGAAAGTTGAAGGGAAAAGACAGTATGACCCAAGCAGACAGATCAGTGGATTAGAAGGGAAAGTCTAGGGCTTCCCTGGTGGCGCAGTGGTTGAGAATCTGCCTGCTAATGCAGGGGACATGGGTTCGAGCCCTGGTCTGGGAAGATCCCACATGCCGCGGAGCAACTAGGCCCGTGAGCCACAGCTACTGAGCCTGCGCGTCTGGAGCCTGTGCTCCGCAATGAAAGGCAACGATAGAGGCCCGCGCACCGTGATGAAGAGTGGCCCCCACTTGCCGCAGCTAGAGGAAGCCCTCGCACAGAAACGAAGACCCAACACAGCCAAAAATAAATAAATAAATAATAATTTAAAAAAAAAAAAAAAAAAATAGAAGGGAAAGTCTACTGGGAGATCCAAGATTAAGTGGAGAAATCAACAGGTGAGGAAAACAATTCCATAAATACTATTGAGAAAACAGTTATCCATTTGAAAATGAAGCCAGAAATCTACATTTTGCATCATATGTATGCAAAACATATTTCGGAAGAATTAAGTATCTCAGTGTTAAGAGGAAAAAACTTTGAGACAGTTTTTTAAAAAATCAAGACAGATAACTAAACTGATAAAACTACAAAAAGCTACATAAGTCAGTAAGAAAAAAGAATCACAGAACAGAATATAAGCAGGCAATTTGCAGGAGGACTTAGCATGACACATATGTTCAGTATCTCACTCGTTCAAAAAAACAACAGGAAACAAAAATACCATGAAGCCATTAAAAAGAATGTAAAGTTGTAAAGTCCCTGTTTTGTTCGCTGCTGCATTTTGACACCTAAATAATGCCTAGCACATTTTGGATGAATGAACAAGGAGGTAGGTTTTAATTACTTAACTTGGGAAGATGAGCAAATTGTTAAAGGAAAGGACTTCGAATAATGTGTGGAACAATCTCACTAAAACACTGCATATTTGAACCAAAAAAAAAGGAGTTATTCACACAGCTAGTTGAGTGGCAAAACCAGGATCAGAAGAACCCAGGGTTTCCGATTTGAAGCTAACAGTCCATTTCACCTTGCCACTTACTGCGTCAACAACACATTAGTGGAGTGACAGCCTCTCCCAGACCCTGCCCAGAATAGGCTTCATTATAGATAGCTTCCAAAACAACCAAAGAGCATGTCAAATATGTCAACAAGGTGCAGTCCTCATTGAAAATGCAGTTCAGAAGCAAAAGGAATCATCGTGCACCCAGTCCTGGCTTGAGGCATGTTATGCTGCTGGTGGTAGTGACGGGGCAGGGTGGATATTTCAAACTGGGACTTAGGTGAAACATGCTCTTTTGCCAGATGCGATCCCCAATTCCTCAGTCATTTACATTTTTGTTTTAATTTAGATGGTACTGCTTAAGACAAAACTTCCGTTGAGGTAATTGGTTAAGAGCATAGGCTCAGGTGCCAGATGCAACCTGGTTCATGAAATGCTGTTTCTACCAATTTCCAGCATCATGTGTGACCTTGGTCAGTCACTCACCTCTGGGCCTCAGAGCCTTCAGAGAACAGGATAAAAACCTACCTTAGGGTTTTTTTTTTTTTTTTTTTTGGTTGCACTGGGTCCTAGTTGTGGCAGGCGGGCTCCTCAGTTGTGGCCTGCCGGCTCCCCAGTTGCAGCACCGCGCGGGCTCCCCAGTAGCGGCAGGCAGGCCCCCTTGGCTGCGGCTCCAGGGTTCCTTAGCTGTGGCATGCGAACTCTCAGTTGCAGCATGCACGTGGGATCTAGTTCTGAGACCAGGGATCGAAGCTGGTCCTATTGCACTGGGAGCGCGGAGTCCCATCCACTGCGCCACAGGGAAGTCCCTACCTCAGATTTTCATGAAGATTACATGGGTAGGGAAACATCAAGAATATATGCTCAATAAATATCAGTAAACTATTCCAAAGGTTGGGGATCCTTTCTTCTTATTCCCACAGGAACAGCCAGAATTGTGATGACTCCCTCCACCAATCTTGATGTGGAGCATTAAAGCAGAAAATAAAAACATTGCAGAAAGGTGAAATCTCTTTCCCTCTCCCTGTTGTATAACAACCACACTGAATTTGATGTTAAATCTGACTTGTCTCTTATTGAGCTGGGACAAGCCAGTGAGTCAGGAAGTGCTGGAGGAGCCAGACCAAGAGCATTCTTGACCCAGGCAAACCCAGCTTTTCCCATTTGCCTAGTGGGCTCTTAGGCTGGAACACTCCCAGTCCTCGCTGTGATTCAGCAGATAGATAAGTGACTAAGAGCCAGGGTTTAGAGTCTGACAGCCTGTCCCCGCTTTCTGTGCTACCCTACAAAATGGAGTAAATAATAATTTTATGGTGGTGCTGTGAGGGTTTATGCATGAACCGTAGTTAACACATAGCCTGCCACACATAAATCCTGAGTGGCAATTATCATCAACCTCTTCAGACTGGATGAGGGTGTGGTAACAGTGAGAAAGAAGTGTCAAGAGACTGGGAATTTTAACTCTAGTTTTTATCACTAACTGGCAGTGGAAACTCAGAAAAACATCCCCTCTCTGAGCTCCAGTTTACTGAGGACAACACTCTCCGCCATCCACACCTCCTAGACTTACTATGAGAACCAGAGGATAATATAAATGGGGACATATGAAATTGACCAGCCCTCTCAGCTCACCCACTCCATCACTGGAGGATTTGAGGTCTGCTTAAGACTTTAAAAGAGTGAAAAAAAAACAAAAACAAAACCAAAAAACCCCCAACCCTGCAGGCACCTCACCATAACCGGTCAAGATTTAGACTGGTGGTCTCCAGGGGTGGCTCCCGGGGGGTGGGTGGGGGCCTACCCCGCCCCTTTCTAAAACACATAGTTTGAATTCCTCTCTTATCAGGTAGGTAATCGGCGTGCAGCCCCACGGAGCCTGCCTCACAGGGCCTGCATCGGAAAGGAGCCTGAAATTCTTGCTATCACCCCACCCCACCCCCAGCCACACACAAAGCGGGGCCCTGGCCCCGCCCCTCTCTCCATCCCCTCCAAAAAGAAAAGACCTGGGGGGGAGGGGCAAGGCTTGAGCTCCCCCAATAGAGCCCAGCTCCGGGGAAACAAAGAGTTGACACTGGCTGGTTCTGGTGGTCAGATTCCTGGAGTTCCAGAGGCTGCAGATTCCCCCCTGACTCCCCCCCACCCCACATTCACCGCATTCATCAGTTCCTTCCTTCCTCTCCACATAGGGGTTATGGTCACGGTGAGAGAAACGGATACAGAGACACCTTTCTTCCCCAGTCAAGCTTGCTGGTCTGCCAAAGTCACCGCCGCCAACAGCCATCTTTCCTTCTGACCTGCCCTCCCACCCTTCCAGGGCCTTCAGTCAAACCTTTTACTCAGGGACCTAATTAGGGTTATTTATTCAGATAAATTATATTAAAGGTGGGAGGGAGGCAGGCCTCCCATCTTCCTTTCCCAATTTGTTAGAGGTAGGAGGGTGGGCAGCCTATAGTGGGGAGAGAGGGGAAGAAGGCAGTTAATCAGACAGAAAACAGTTACAGGAGGCATTTCTCTTTTTTTGGATGGCAGGGAAGGACTTGGGTCAATTACAGTACTTAGGCCTCCTGCTCCCCTAATACCTCACCACTGCCTACGCTAAGCTTCCCCCACATCAAGTATTATGCCTTTATAACTTAGAGATAGAAGGGACCTTAGGGGTCACTCAGGGCACGTGGAGTAAAAAGCTCACAGGAACCCGAGTTTCCCTCAACTTGCTCTATGAAATTTGGATAAATAAGTTCTGGTTTCTATAATCATCTGTAAAAGCAGGGGATCAGACTTGATCAAAGCTTGGGTTTCTGGCTTTTCTGCAATACCCAGGGCCATTCCAGCTCAAGACTACCTAGTGCATGTTTATACCCTCAGTTCTAGGTGCCTAGCAGTGCACAAACATTTGTAGAAGAAACTAAGTTCTCTACTATCTAAAATGACTAATATTTAATTTTATTACAAATATTTACTATAGGCTAAGCAGTGTTTTAAGCACTTTACATGTTGTAACACATGTGACCCTCATACCAAGCCTGTGAGGTAGACCTTATCATGCCCCCTGTGTTACAGGTGAGGTCACAGAGGCAGAGGGGTGAAGCACCTTGCCCAAATTTATAGTGTGAGAGCCCCGAGCTGATTGCAACTAGCCTCACTCTATATCCAGCACTATGCAATATAATGCAAGACGCACAGCCGTTTAAAAACTTTCTAACAGCCACAATGAAAAAGTAAAAAGCAGCAGGTGAAAGTAATTTTAATGACTTGGTCCCAAGGTGTCCTCGCAGTTCAACCCAAGCGTCATTCCTGACGGTAGGGTTTGGAAGGAGCTAGGAAACCAATGGGTTCTATTAGAAGCAGTTTATTTTGATGATGTGTGTGTCAGGGAGGGTCGGGGAAAGAGATCCGTGCAGAACCAAAGGCTGCGAGCATACAACCCCACACACATCACCTCTGCTCAGACACACGGCCAGGACCACCAGCTCCAGCCTGGAGTTCTCCACCAGATGGTGCTGCTCGTCAGCCAGTCTGCACAAAGGCAGCCAGAGGGAGACCAGAGCAGAAGAGAGGAAGGAGCTGCGAGGTTCTCAACTCTGCACACAAGCGTTCACCTAGATTGATCTTCCCAGCTCCTTAGGGTGGGCATCTTCTCCTTGGTCCTTAGGAAAATGGAGTCGCAAGGAGACTGAATTCTGATGAGGACCCATCCCAGGGAAGGTCCCCACCCCACCCCCTACCCACCTACCCATGGAGTGAAGAAAGGGTCTGGGAGTTTCAAACCAGTAACCCAGTTGTTGTTCTGCTCTGTTGACAAAAGCCATTTACCCTCCTTTCCAGTCTGAATTAAGTTAACTCCAAGCTGCCTCTGTGCTAAGTGCTACCATTCTTGAAAGTTTTCTCCTCCTCCCCCCCACCTCCTTTGACCTCCCAGATTTAACACTGATAGTAATTGCTATTCTTGCCTGCAGGAAGAAAGGAGGGGTGATTTGCCTAGGGCTGTTTCTCAGAAAAAAAAATAAAAAAGCACCAGCAAATTCCAATAGGCTAAGGAGTATGATAGTTTGATTAGGAATGTTCCAGAAACAACCTTGCCCTGGAGAAAATCACTGAAAACCACTTGTATGGCAAGCTTGTGGTGTCACCAACCACAAGCTTTGCTCATGATGGTGGCACAGCCTTTACTTGGGACACTGTCTAGAAAGCATGTCTCTTCAGAAAGAGAAGGACCCAAGAAGGTCCCATAATGCTCAAACCAACTCATGTGCTTCTCTGCCAACTTCCTGAAAAAATCCACTCATTTAAAAAATAGTTTCCTATTAAGATGGAAATGAAATAACTAATTAATGAATGACCCATCACACCCGTGCCTCCAATATCCTATCGGGAGCTCAACTGCGATCCATTGACATTCATTCTACAAGCTTTCATGGTGTTTCTACTGAGTGCCAGGCCCTAATCAGGCCCTAGTCCAGAAAGAGACAGCAACTATCAGTTAACATTCCCTCCCTACCTCCAGCCTATTTTGTCTGGAGGAAGACTTCTGCTGACAAGGACCCCCCAACTGTTAGTGTACTCCTGATTCCTCAGGGGACCCATATTCATTTCTTCAGCCCACCAAGTGCGTACTAGAAAACTAACCAGACTGCTAGTCTCTCTCTTCAAAGAGTTTACAGGTTAGAGGAGGGGTTAAGATAAGTACATCAAAAAACGAAACATAAGGTGGGTAATCAGAGGCACTAGTAAGGTTATAAACCAGGTGGGAAAGATCCCTTTACATTCTCCCTGCCCCCAAACCCAAGAGCCCTACTCTAGACAGGCCTGAGGTTGCTCTCATCACCGCCCCCACCTCGCCAACCCCCGCCCCCGCCACCCCGCCCCGCTCATCCTTTTCAGAAAAAGCAGGCCACGTGGCTTCAGCAGTTTCTTGGTATTGGAAATTTCTTCTCCTAACCCAAACTTGGTCCCTCGGTCAAATTTGGGCTCTTCTTTTGCCTCCAAGCCTTGTAATACAGCATTTTAGCCAGAAAGCCATTTTAAACAGACTTGGGTTCCAAAGAGCTGTGGGAGAAAGCAGGGGACCTTTTCCTCATTTTCAAATTTCTACAAATCTAGGGGGTTTGGGAGTTGAGCCACAGGAAAACATGAGGTAAGCCAAAACTCTTAAAATGGCCACAGAGAATTGAGAATTCTTGGTGAACCTCAGGAAACCAGGAGACAGTAGTTAGCTCTTTCTTGTTCCACCTTGCGATGTATAACTGTTTTTCAACTGGGGGTGAGTTTGCCTCCCAGGGGGCATTTGGCAATATCTGGAGACATTTTTGCTTGTCGCAACTGAGGGATGCCCGTAATGAGAAATTATCCTGCTCAAAACATGTCAATAGTGCTGAGGTTGAGAAACCTTGATTTAAGGGCTGGCCACCTGTCATTATTATGCTTCTTAAATTCCCCCAAATTCAGGGACAGGAAGAGAGTTCTAGCATAAGACCTGTGGCTGAGGGCTTCCCTGGTGGCGCAGTGGTTGAGAATCTGCCTGCTAATGCAGGGGACACGGGTTCGAGCCCTGGTCTGGGAAGATCCCACATGCCACGGAGCAGCTGGGCCCGTGAGCCACAATTGCTGAGCCTGCGCGTCTGGAGCCTGTGCCCCGCAACGGGAGGGGCCGCGATGGAGAAAGGCCCGCGCACCGCGATGAAGAGCGGTCCCCGCACCGCGATGAAGAGTGGCCCCCGCTTGCCGCAACTGGAGAAAGCCCTCGCACGAACCGAAGACCCAATACAGACAAAAATAAATAAATTAATTAATTAAAAAAAAAAAAAAAGAAAATCCTTAAAAAAAAAAAAAGACCTGTGGCTGAGTAAAAGGGTTGTTACAGAAGTCTCTTTGCTTTATGGGTTTTATTTACTCATTTTTTTAAAAAGCTAAAGGTAGGTTTTCTTTCCCACTCATCCACCCCTGTGGGGCACTTTGTGTTTGACAGGGAGTGTAAGAATAGTGAACAGTGTGTTGGGAACCAAATAGGCCCAACCTTGGAAGGGAAAAGAAAATGTTTAATTGCTCCCCCCTCCTCTTTCCTTAGGAAAGGAGCTCCCTGATCCCCTCCCTTAGCAGATGTTATCTTAGGACAACTATCCTGCTCACCACCCACCCCACAATTCTAAGGTACCCACCACCAGCAGCCAAAGGACAGGTTTTCTTGTTAAAGAGAAATGTCTTACTCTCTCTCCACTTTGGGAACACTCCCCTCCCCCAGGAGGATTTTTAAGGATTGTCCTGCATCTACCTAATTCCTCTATATTAGATCCCCAGGGAGAGATTTCAAATTTCTCAAGTGCAGGACTGCAATCACTAGTCTAACTGCTATGGTAGGGTTTGAGGATCAACCTAAGCCCCAGCAGTGCACAATCTAAAGACAGAGCTACCAGGTAAGGCTCAGGGAATTTCCACCATTGTCCTCTGTGACTGTTAGTAGGGGGTGTTAGGGAGACAAATTCTTGATTCCTTATCTCAGCTCAACTCCTTCTGATAACTTATTCAACTGTGGAATGTCCCTGGACATTCCAAGACCCCAAAGTCCAGTTATCTCCCAGCAAACCCACCTGAAATAACGTGGTATGGGCTCCACTCCCCAAACCAGAAGGTCCCTGCTTTCCTTTATGCCCTCCAATATTTCCCAGCTGCTTTCGATCCTAAGGGTAAGTGGGCTGAGGCACAGATCCATTTGCTCAGGAAAACCTTCCTTGGGAGTTGGATATCACCAAAGAACCTCAGAGGGGCTACATTCCCCTCCGTCCTTCCCTATTCAACAGCCTTTGGAAGGGAGGCAAGAAAACGTTGGGTTTGACTCTTTTATTCCAAGCCTTCCAAAGTTGGGGAAGCTGTCCAGTCATCTCCAGACCAGGAGAGATTTTAATCTCTTTGTGATCAGATAAATGGGAGAGTGGGGGAGCTGGCCACCCCGCTGAGGAGGGCCATTCAAAGCTGGTTCCTGTAATAAAGTGATTTAATAGATCTAAAGAGGCCAATTCCCTTCTTTCTCCCACAATTACTTCCTGTGGGTTATCATTCACATATGTAAATGAGACAGGGAAGGGGGCAAAGCCACCAGCCAGAATTAGTTGTCTGATGGGGAGAGGGTAAAGTTGGGGGTGGAGGAACTGGGTGAAGCAAGGGGGTAGCCAAGCATTCTGCTGCCGACCCTTCTGGAAAGATGTTCTAGTAGCCCAGTGACCCCAACATTAACTGGTGGGCCCCCATCTCCCCAGATCCTCTATCTCTCCTGTTCCCCCCATTCTGTGTCCTCGTTGAGGGCCATGCTCAGAGACTTCCCTGCTGCCTCCAACTACTCCACCCAGCATCTCCACCCCTCCCCCTCCAGAATACCATCCCTCAGGCTCCAACCCTTAATCCCCACATCCTCCTTTCCCCTCCCCCACTGCTCCTAAAGCCAACCTCTCCGAAGTAACCCCTCCATGCCCGGCCTGGGTGTCAACCTACTGTGCCTGGGATTAGCAATTTCTTCTCAGGTCCAGCCCCAAACCTCCAAAGGTGGAGGGAACACAAGCAACAACTTCCTTTACGTGGTTGTTATGTGTGGCTTGTGCCCAGGACCACAGAAATGCTTCTAAGATATTCAGGAAGGGGTGGCCTGGGAGGAGGGAAACCTTAAGTCTCTGGTTCCTTGTTTGAGGCTGGGAATGTTAGGACAGCAATCAATGGCTGTCTGGGGCCATAAATGCCAAGCTGAGGAGAATAGGTCCAGAGGCTAGCCTCCCTCCACCCTCTGCCCTGCGACACTGAATTTCACCCCCACTGTGCTGCCTTGCTTTAACTGAGAACTTGGGGTTGCAACCTAACTCCCTCCGAGCCTGGCCCAGGAATCTAAGGCCTGGGCTCCTTGGGTTTTCTTTCCTGATAGGAAATGAACAGCAAAAGCCCAGCTAGTGAACCATGTGCCTGAGACTGTGTTCTTGAGGAAATTTCAAGCCCCCAGAGAGATCCTTCAAGGATCTGCCAAACCCACCCAGGCCCCAGAGCTTGAGTTTTGGGTGACCACCTGGGTGAAGAGACCCCGCTGACTTCTCAGCTTTACTCCGTTGGGTCCCAAAGTGGTTTCCTTCCCTCTCTCCAGGCCGGGAGCTCCATTCACACCATAGTGAAAGGCGCGGGCGCTCAGGGCTCTGCTCTGACCGGGCATGTGCTTCCCTGGCCCGCCTGCTCGCCCTCCCCCCACTGGCAAGCACAATACAACCTTAGTTCTGCCACATGGGGTCATCTCCCTGCCCCCTGCCCCCTGCCCCCTGCCCAGGGGAAAGAGGTAACAGACACGTGGTAAAACCGGAGGGGTTCCCGGAGGGGGGTAGGGGTGCTGATACTCGGCTCTGCCCCCAGCTCTCGTCCCGCTGGAGTTAAAGGGGACTCAGAACTGGGGTGCCACGGCAAAGATGGGAGCGCACAATGAGGGCCCTTGATCTCCCTCAACCCAACAGCCAAGGCCGTCCGCCCACCCTTGGATCCGCGCGCCAACATCCCCTTCCCGCGGCAAAGTTACCGGGATCGGTCTCACCTGGTGCACAAAGACATCCACCGGGGGGTCGAGTGCGACCCCGGCGCGGGCAGTCATGGACAGGAAGCCGAATCCCATGCGCACGTTGAACCACTTACAGATGCCGGCGCCGTGCAGCAGCTGCGGCTCCTCGGCCGCCCGGGCCGCGTCCTCCTGCGCCTCCTCCGGCGCCTTGGCGCCGCCACCTGGAGATTGGGAGGGCGCTCAGCTGGGGGGCCACGGAATTGGAGGACCCCACCAGAGACCCGGCAAGGAGACCCGAGTGTGCAGCCCGCGGGTGGACACCCAGGGCGCTGCAGCTACCAAGCTGCCGGCGAGAAAATACCTGTCCCGGCTGCCTCCCGCGCTCCCCAAGCTTAAACTGAGGCCAGTGGTGCCCCGAAAGTTTTGCTCATCTTCCCACAACACGTTGCCCGGGGACAGACGGCCAGACAGGCCCCTCCTCTTCTCTCCCCCGCCCCCGTAGCTTCAGCTTGCACGCCACTGGGACACCAGGGTTCCTTGCTCCAGAGATCGCCCCCTGAAACAGGAGGCCGCAGACTTGGGGTCCTTCGGCTAGCCTGGGGGACACTTCCCCCACCTCCCTTTTATGTGGCTTCTGGGCGCCCCTGCAGCCTAAGTTGTCCCCAATAAGTCCCGAGGTCGAACCTGCAAACTGCTGGTTTGACACAGAGCCCATGGTAGTCGGCTGAGCCCGCGGCCCCGGGCCCCAGGTCGGCCGGCTGCTGGCCCCAGAGAAGTCCGGAGGCAAAGGGGTGGCTCGGAGAAGAGGCTGCTACATCTTCCCCAGCACAATAGCGGTGGGAGGGCCCACGGCTTTTCAAAGGCTCCCAAATTCTAAAAGACAATGACCCAACCCCCCGCGGGCAGCCCCCCTCCCCTCCCCTCCCTCGCCTCTCCCCTCCCTTTCCCTTCGGCTCCAGCTCCGGCCCCCACCCCCCACCCCCGCCCCATCGGTCTCTGACACCTCTGGGGTGTCCCTTCTCAGAACCTTGAGGTTTGACACCCCCCCGCCCACCCCCCACATCTGGAGATTGGGGCCGTCAGTCCTAGAAGTCTTGAGTACCCGGGAATTGGGGATCCTGCGCTTTAAGGACTCATTGGGGGTCCCCAAAGCAGCATACAGGTGGGGGGCCTGTGTGTGGGGGGGGTAGTTTTAAAGCCACGTGACTGCTCCCACACACACTCCCACACCACCCCCACCCCCCTTGCAGATAATTATACATTCCAGAGAGTTGGGGGAGGGAGGTGTGAGCCTGGTAGCGCTGGCCAATCAGAGACACAAACCACCTGTCAAGGGAGAAATGGATGAGCCCTCCCCCTCCCCCAGCCCTTGAGCGCCCCTCCCCCTCCCTTCCCCTTCAGGCCTCAGAGCTGACCCGGCAGCTCAGCGCTGACCCGCTCTCACCCCCACCCCGTGTGCTTATATAGACCTGGAGTTCAGGACACTAGGAAGCCTAGGATGGGGAAGCAGGGGGGAGGTTGGAGACCCAACAGGGCTGATCTCCACTCCTGACCTAGGTGCAGCCTCTCAAAGTCTGTCTCTGACTAACTGAATGTCTTTGCCTCCCTGCGTTTCCGACTGAGTTTTTCTGGATCTCTCAAAGCGCTCCTAAATTGATTCTGTGTAAAGAATCCTTCCTTGTTTCCTGTGTCTAAAACTGACCCCACGTGGAGTTCCCTGAGAGAACAGGAGGAACCCAAAGAGGCTTGAAGGGTGTTCCTCTCTCCACCAGCTGCCCTCATCCTGCCCCCATTCCCATCCCATCCCTATCCGTTGCTGGGATCCCGACACTCTCAGGTTCCAGACCCTCCTCGTTTGAGCCCCATCCTGAAGTGCGCTCTCTTCCCCATCGTGAGGTTGGTGGGGGAACTGGAGTAGGGGCTCTCCTCATTTGAAGAGTTAGCCTCCCCTTCTAGAAGATAAAGAGGGTTGGCCAGGGGGGTGGCTAGTGCCCTGGTCGGAGATGGACAATGGCCCGGGGCTCAGTGCACGGCCCTGGCCCTGCCCCTTCACTTCCGGTGCTCAGTTCAAACTGGACAATGCCAGCTCCGGCCAGTTCCCCTCCCCCACTGCTACAACCCATTTAAAGGGACAGAGCCTGCTTTCGGGGGCATCCGCTCGCTCGGAATTCAGTCATCTCCACTAAGTGTGCAGGAAGCTCTCGTGCTTCTCACCCTGCGCCCGCGCGCGCGCACGTGTGTGTGGGTGTGCGCGCGCGCGCGCGCACGTGTATACTTGAGAAACGGAGAACGGGGATGAGTGGGGGTAGGGAACGGGAAGATGGGGAGGAGAGCAAGGGGCTGCGAAGAGATTATTTCTCTCTCTTTCCTGCCAGGAGTGTTCTGCAAGAGACTAAAACTTCAGTATGAGATGGGGGATAGGACTTTGGGATAAAAAGGACAACTGTGGCCCTTTGCTACTCAGCCTAAAAAAATACAAATCATTAAAAAATATCACTAACAATGCCACACTCCCATCTGAGGACCCTGATTTAGATCTTCCAAGAGTTGTGAGAGTACATCAGCCAAAGTCATTTTTAATATATATAATACTTCTCACCCAAGTCTTATCTCCTCCCGTTACCAGCCCCCTGAAAATATACTCACTCTCTGTACCCCTGTTCCTAAGATTCAGGAGCAAGTGACTGAGGTCTCGCTGAAGAAAAGAGAGAATAAGGGAATTTAGCGCTCTGCTTTCCCTTGGTCTGTTCTCAAGTCACACTTGTTCCCGGCAGGCTCGACCAGCTTCTCTGTCCAGGGTCCTGAAGGCTCCCGGAGCTCTGTCCACGGTGCTGAATAGAGACCCGCTCTCCTGGCTCCCAGCTCCCAGCTTTGAGAATGCCTTCTTGAGTTCTCACCTCCAAGTCTTTCCCAGAAAGCCTGGTTCTTCTCAACTCCCCAGTGACCCTGACACTTTTGAGACGAAGGAACAGACTTTTCTGAATGCTAAAGAGAGGGCATTTCCAGACGTACATGATTCTGTGAGAGCAGTGCAAGTATCTCAAACTCCCCTTCAGAAAAATGGGTATAACTATGCAAGTAGCCATAGAGAGTGAGGAAAGAGGAAATAATATTTTTGATTCAAATAAAATGAGACTAGAAGAGAGACTAATCTTTTTTTTCAAATTATTTCTCTAATTATTAACACTTTTCATGGGAACACAGACGTTGGAATCAGATTGTCTATGTTTGAATCTATCTATCTATTTAATCTATCTATTTATAGCTCTGACACCTGGGGCAACTTCTCTATCTTTTTTATGCCTCGGTTTCCTCCTCTGCCCAATGGGGATAATGAGGATTTAACTCTCAGAGTTATTATGAGGATAAAGTTAGATCATCTAAGTAAAGCTTTTAAAATTGTGTCTGACATATAGTTAGTTCTTAACAATGAAAATTATTACTATTATTATAGCTATTGTGCACCAGCTTCTGTGATCTAGAACTCGCTGGACCATTTGCTCCCTGAGGATTTGGACCATCCATGTGTTATTTCTTTCTGCATCTTCTCTCACATCCTTACTAGTATTTAGCACAGTGGCTGGCCCACAGAAGACACCCAAGAAGAGTTTCCTGAACAGGTTTTTTTTAAATTTATTTTTTATTGAAGTATAGTTGAATTACAATGTCGTGTTAATTACTGCTGTACAGCAAAGTGACTCAGTTATACATATACATACATTCTTTTTCATATTCTTTTCCATTATGGTTTATCACAGGATATTGAATATAGTTCCCTGTTCTATACAGTAGGACCTTGTTGTTTATGCATTCTATATATACCAGTCTGAATAGGTTTTGATTGAAATAATGAATGTTGTTACAACAGTCATAATCCTTATTCTTCTAGGCTGCCTCTCTCAAGTCTAAGCAATACAAACCCAGGAAGGCTCAGGACCCCATAAAGTGGCACACGTGGAGGCAGAGGATGATTTAGGAAGGAACACATGGCTCCCAACATAACTGATTCCTCATCCGCATTGGGTTGTTTCCATGTGGGAGATGGAGGCTCCTGACTAAACTTTCTCCATTTCTTGGGTCCCCATCTCAGTGAAAACTTATTAGGTAGCTACTATGATCCAGTCATTGTGCTAGCTCACACATTTGGTGGAGGAATCAGATACATAATATGCACTAAGTAGTGTAATGACCAAAAAGGTACCCCCAAAAGTAAAGAAGAAACATTTCCTGCCATCCAAGAAGTTACAGTCTAGTTAAGGGGACAAGACAGGATATAGCTAAGTCTAGTATCAACACAAAGAACATCTCCCCTTTAAAGTACTTTGCTAAGTTTCTCTCGTGTAGGCTCATATCTCCATAAAAGGAAGAGTTGAAAGAGGTCTTACTAATAATAATAACTCATCAACATTAAAATATATATATATTTATTGAGCACTTCCTCTGTGGCAGGCATTGTTCTAAGTGTTGGGAGTAAACAATGCAAACAAAAATCCCACCTTTGTAGAGCTTATATTCTGATAGGTAATAATAATAACAGCTATTATTTATCAAGAATACAGGCAATTTTCTTATCTCATTCAAGTCTGTCAATAACTCTAAGTAATAGATATTAATGTTTCTACCTTACAGAGGAGGAAACAAGCCTAATGAATCAATACAGCTTGGCTAATGTAACTCAGCTAATACCTGGCAGAGACATATTTGAACCCATATGTTTGACTCCAAAGCTCACATTCTTTCCACAGTCCCAGTATGTTGTTATCATGACTGGTACTGTCCCCATTTTACCAATGAGGAACAAGATATGTGCAAACAAAATGGCTGTGAGGGGAGACTATATGTTCTATATAATTAGTAAATAGGACCCAAGCTTGTGACTCCTCTTTCCTGGGCCAGAGCTCTAGTCTGCCATTTCTATTGATCACCCTCCCCCAAACTCCTTGACTTTCTAAATCAAAGAGCTGACAAGAGCCAAAACAGGTCCTCTTTTGGGCAATCATCCACATCCAGCTCACATTTCTGAAGTGTTTTGAGAACCCTGTGGTGAGGTCCAGGGTGGTTGCTTGGAATTAAAACCTTGACCATATGCTAATATGAGTGATGGTGTGCATTTGAAAAAAGTATTTTCCGCAATGTGTCCCTCAGGATACTAGTTCCATGGGATCATTAATACATCTTACCATTTTAAAAAAGTCTCTATAGTGAAATCATTTGAAAAATGGTATGTTAAGTAGGTTTCTTATACAGGACTTTGTAAAGCCTTTAGTATGGTAACATGCTCTGTGATTCATGAGGAAGGGAATACGATGTGTGCAGTGTTTCCATTCATTCATCGGTTCATTCACTAAGTCATCTAACAAATATTTATTGAGCATCTATTATGAGTCAGGTGGCACTGTTTGCAACCCTGGGGATACATCAGTAAACAAAACAGATGAAGTTCCTGCCCTCATAGAGCTTACATTCTAGAGAAGAGGGACAGATAATAAACAAATAATTAAGTAAAACGTATAATATATATAGTTCCAGCCTGTTCATTTGTCCTGTGATCTCAAGAAAGACACCTAGGTTTATGTTTTAAGGGTAAAATGAGGGAGTTGGGTTAGCTCTTAGACAAATATTTCTTCCGTTTCTGACATTCTAAAGTGATATGATGTGTGTGTTTGTGTGTGTGTGTGTGAGAGAGAGAGAGAGAGAGAAAGAGAGAGAGAGAGAGACCCCATTCTTAACTGCTCTGAGAAACAATCTGTTTTCACCCCATGCTGTCATCTTCATCCCTCTCCAAGGACCAGGGCTTCCTACATCAAGCAGGATTGTGCACCTCTCACCTCTTAGGCCTGTTGAATTGGCAGAAGGAGGATGAGCCAAGGGAGTCCCCTTCCTTCTTTCAGTCCTGCTCCCCATGTGGGCCTTGCTTCACAGAGCAAGACGCCAGGCACTTGCTTTCACCAATAATGGCTTCATTACTTTGAAAGGAGACTAGAGTGACCTCAGTGAAATAGACTTCCTGACCCCAGCTGACCTCTGACCCTCACCCTGACAGCCTCTAAATCTTTTCCTTCTGACACATCCCCCACAAAGTACAAGCAAGAGGAGGAAATTATGAGCCTCCTATAGCCCACTGTCCAGAGACTGTAACTCACCAGGTGTCCTCTTGCAGTGGAACTTGCCAAGCCAAACTGTAATTTCCCTCATGGCTGCTGATCTTTTCAATGTTCCTCACTGTGACTCTGCTCTGGCCTGTGAGTCACAACTCATCCAGCTGTCTTTCACCTGGTGTCCATTTGTATGTGTCCAATGATTGTCATGTACCATGGAGGCAAAAGGCAGGGTATCTCACCAAAAGCTGTCATTTCCCCAAAACTACTTTAGCCTAGTCCTTAACTTATTCTTCCCTGATGCTGCAGATACTGCTTGAGAGCTGATTATATACCAGGTATGAGCTGAATGCTTTGTGTATATTGTCTCTTTCTGTCCTCAACCATCCTACTATGATCCCATTTTACTGGAGAGGGAACTGAGACTCAGTGGAGTTAAGCGACTCACAAGTCACAAAGGGTGCATCCCAGATCTAGCTCACTCCAATATTCTTCCTCTTCTTCTTTTTTTTTTTTTTTAGCAGTTAAAGTAATTAATGCATGTGGTTAAAAAAATCAATTAGTATTGAAAGAATTATAATGAAAAACAATAGTACCCTGACTACCCTACCCCCTCCACTCCCACAAGTCATTTCTTCTGGAGGATATTTCCATGTCTCTAAATAATATGCATGTACCTCTGTTCCTTGATTTATCAATTTTAGATATTATCTATTGATTTCCTGTTATGGTGGATGAGGACTTAACTTGTGTACAGGGCCTACCTCTCCTTTCCTCTTCTTCCCAGTACAGTTAAATCACCATTTTCAACTAGATTGATGACCAGTGTTTACATTGTCATGATTATGGAAATGTTCACTGCATTGCCAAGTAGTATACTAGGACAACGTTTCTTTTCTTATACTCTGTTTTATTTTCCCTGGACTCTCTAACCTCCTCTCTCTCTCCACAATATTTGTCATTGAAATATCCTCAACTGTTTTCAAGGGCTCCATCATATTATCTTTTCCACTAAGCCCCTTCCTGAAGCCCTCCCTCCTGATTGCTCTCTGGACTTGCTTCACAGCTGTCACCTTCACAACCTCTCACTACAGTGGATACAGCCACTCTTTCCTGGATCTTTTTTCTTGCTTCACACTTGATGAGCATCCTCAAGTAACCGCCTAAGAAAGGCTGCATGGGGGAATTCCCTGGTGAGCAAGTGTTTAGGACTCCGCTTCCACTGCCAGAGGCCCGGGTTCGATCCCTGGTCAGGGAACTAAGATCCTGCAAGCTGCACAGCGTGGCCAAAAAAAAAGAAAAGGAAGAAAAGAAAGGAGGCACGGGAGGGGGATTTTTTGGACCTTATAAGTCTGAGCCTACTGCTTTTTTTTTTTTTTTTAAATTATTTATTTATTTGGCTACGTCGGGTCTTAGTTGTGGCACGAGGGATCTTTTGTTGTGGCATGCGGGCTTAGTTGCCCTGCGGCATGTGGGATCTTAGTTCCCCGACCAGGGATCAAACCAGCATCACTGCACTGGAAGGCAGATTCTTAACCACTGGACCACCAGGGAAGTCCCAAGCCTACTGCTTTTTAACATTACTTTTTTGATGGTTTCAAAGCCATACTCTTTACCACTCTGCTCTGCTGACCCCTAGCAAAATGAAAAAAGACACTTGGCTTGCTTTGAGGATATCGAAGTTGGAGATGTCTTTTCTAGATGCTGAGGTTGTGAACCCAGAGGTATCAATGGGATAAAAATTACAACTGTTAACGCTTTTCGAAGGTTCTCCACGTGCCAGGCACTGTGCTGAGTGCTTTACATAAATTAGCTCATTTATTTCTCACACCAAATTTACGAGATAGACATGGTTATTGTTCCCATCTTACAGATGAAGCTGAGCACAGAGGGGTTGAGTAACTCCCTGAAGGTCACGGAGTAAGTGATAGAGTCAGGATTAAAACACTGGTAGGTTGACTCTGGAATTAGCATTCAGATTCAATAATCTACACTTCACTTCTTCTATTAGAAGAGGCTTATAAGTTAGTATCTTCAGACTTTATCTTCTCCCAACCTACTTTGTAAATGTGGAAACAAGACCTAAAATCCAAGTGACTTGTTCAAGTTCCATAGCTAGTTAATAATAAGAACTAGAAACTCAGGTTTCCTAGTATTCCCCTTTTCAGTCAGGGAATGGGGCTTCAAATTCAGAATTGGTTTCTGTACCTTGGTTTCCCTGTCTGTTTAGTGGGGAGAAAACTAGTGGAAAGGACATGTAAAAGATATACTGGGTTGGCCAAGAAGTTTGTTCAGAAAACCCAAATGAACTTTTTGGCCAAACTAATATATCCCATCAGATTGTGGCTGGGACATATAATAGAGACATATGTAATGCACTGTGGAAACAATGAAAGCTGACTCATTTTATATGTTATGGAAGGCTTCCCGGGGGGAGGTGGCATTGCAGTGGACCTTGCATAGGCGTTTGAAAGCCAGGGAAGGGCAGGGCATTACAGAGAAAAGGAACAGCAGAAATGAAAACAAGGAGGCTTGAAAGTGAACAGCCACAGAGTTTGGTTCCCACATTAGCAAGTCCTCCATGTCCGTGTGAAGACATCCAGAGAGACCTGTACTCCCTTCATTCAATCTTCAATCACACATGCATTCAATATTTTGTCAATAATAGAGATAGAATTGTATGGTAAGAAAGTTCTGGCTCTAGTCCTAGCTCTATCACTAACTCACTGTGTGACCTTGAGCAAATCTCTTCTTCTCTGGGCCTCAGTTTCCCCATCTATCAAATGGGAGTGCAGATTTATGATTTCTAAGGCCTTTTCGTACTTGCTGCATCTGTGATAATTACAGAGCAAGAATAGGACAAAAGGTGTCGAGGTATCTTTGACTCCCCTCCATTAGAGGAAGGAAGGAAATAACATCTGTTAACTTCTACTGTGTGCCGAGCATAGCCCCCTCCAACCACCCTATGAGGTAGATGTTATCTCCTCACTTAACAGAAGAGAAAAATGAAGCTCTGACTGTTTGAATAACTTCCTCAAATTCTCCCAGCAAGTAACAACAACAAAATAAGGGCTAAAATGTTTGAGTGTTTACCACATGCCAGACACTGTGTCAAGACCCTACATTAGCTCATGTAATCCCCCAACAACCTCCATTTTTTAAAAATTTTATTGAAGTGCAGTTGATTTACAATGTTGTGTTAATTTCTGCTGTATTGTGAAGTGATTCAGTTATACATATATATATTCTTTTTCATATTCTTTTCCATTATGGTTTATCACAGGATATTGAATATAGTTCCCTGTGCTATACAGTAGGACCTTGTTTATACATCTTATAGATAATAGTCTGCATCTTCTAATCCCAAACTCCCAATCCTTCCCTCCCCCATGCCCCACTCCCCCTTGGCAACCACAAATCTGTTCTCTATGTCTGTGAGTCTGTTTCTGTTTCATAGATATGTTTATTTGTATCGTATTTTTAGATTTCACATATAAGTGATATCATATGATATTTGTCTTTCTCTTTCTGACTATCTTCATTTTCAAATGGGGTAACAGGAAGTGTCTGATGCTGTAGGCTATGCTCCTAATTACTAAGCCACACTTCATCTCAGTGATGACGTCTGAGACAGCACCAAACTCCATATAAGCTACTCTGGAGTCAAAGCCTCCAGATAACAGGGGACCACCTCTTCCCTCTCCTCACCACTGGGTTCCTGTGGTTTGGCCATGGTGGAAGAAGGGCGAGAGAAGGACAGACGCATGGAAGCTGTCCCTTCTCTCCTCCAGCCTCTCGTGAATGCAAGCTGCACTTTGAGGTTTCTGCGAAGAGATGCCCCCACTGCTGTTCTGTTAAAGGATGGGGTGTGGGACAAAGAGAAAGGAGACCCAGGATCCATGAGTCCATGTCTCTCAGAGCCAAAAGTGACCTTACAGATGGGCTGACTCCCTGCCAGATCCCAAGCTTGATATCAACCATTTTCTAGACTCAGCTTACAAACCTCCAGCAACAGAGAGTTTACTGCTTTTGGAAGCCTTCTCCATCCCCTGATAGTTAGGACTCTTAGAAAGTTCTTTCTTCCGTTGAATTGAAGCTGATGTCGATAGCCTTTACGCAGTGGGGTCTTTAGAACAAGTCCCCTCCCTCTTGGGCAGACTCTGGGGTCAAGCTTTCTGTTCAAACCCCAGTCCCACCCCTCCCCAGTTATGTGACCTTGGACAAATTTACTGGAGGCTCAATGCCTCAATTTTGGTTAATTTCCCACCATTCCTGTGGAAGTTAGCCTAAAGCCAGATTTACCTAGCTTCATCCTCAGTGATCCATAGCTCCTTTCCATTGTCTGTGCATTACTTTGCACAATGCTTTTCCAACCACAAAGTGTTTTCCCATGCATTATCTCACCAGACCCTGGAAAACAGGGCTGCTGGAAAGGAGGGAGGCATGACTGGCATGTGGTTATCTCAGTTTTGCAGGTGAGGCAGGTCTCTGACCCCAATACCAGACTTACCTCCAAACTTACGCTCCTCACGCCTCTCACAGTTAGCATTCCAGGGCCTCCGAATGCCTTGCTCTCTCCTCCCTAGCGTTTCCCATGCTTACCTTCTGCCAGCAGCACCATTTCTCCTACCTCACTTTGCTGATCACTATTCATTCTTTAGGCTTCAAAGATGTCACACTTTGTCCAGGGATCTCCTTGCTTCCACCCACTCACTTACCCAACACCACTCTCATGTGTTCTTTTTTTTTTTTTTTAAAGACCCAAACTCCCCGATGGCTTTTGGAGGAAGGGTTTTTATTTTTTATTTTATTTATTTATTTTTTGGCTGCATTGGGTCTTTGTTGCTGCGTATGGACTTTCTCTAGTTGCGGCAAGTGGGGGCTACTCTTCCTTGTGGTGCGTGGGCTTCTCATTGCAGTGGCTTCTCTTGTTGCAGAGCGCAGGCTCTAGATGCACTGGCTTCAGTAGTTGTGGTACGTGGGCTCAGTAGTTGTGGCTCGCGGGCTCAGTAGTTGTGGCTTGTGGGCTCTAGAGCGCAGGCTCAGTGGTTGTGGCGCACAGGCTTATTTGCTCTGCGGCATGTGGGATCTTCCCGGACCAGGGATCGAACCTGTGCCCCCTGCATTGGCAGGTGGATTCTTAACCACTGCGCCACCAGGGAAGTCCCTCGTGTGTTCTTATAGTACCCTGCACTTCTTTAACAGACTGTTTGCCCCCACTTTATTATATTTTTTAATTTATCTTTCTCTCACACTGGCTACTAGAATGTAAACTCCATGAGGACTATGTTTGTCTTATTCTTGTGTGGCCAGCATACAGCACAAAACTTGGAATAGAGTAATTGCTTATTAAATGTTTGTTGAATGAATAAATGAATGATTTGCCCAGTATTCCATAGTTAATAATGGCCTAAATTAGAATCCAGGTTTTATTTCTAAGTCCAAGAATTCTTTTTACCATCTTCTGAACCTAACCTAAGTCCTACCTTAACCCCTACTGTCCCTGTTCCCACTTAATTCCTTAGAATCTTAGATTGTTTATCTGGAAGGAATGCTAGCGCTCATCTGATTAAACCCCTTCATTTTATACATCAGAAAACTAAGATCCATAGAGGTTAAGTGGTTTGCCTGAGGCCACACTGCAAATTGTGGCCATCCTTCCTGACTACCAGACTGGTGCTTTCCCACTGAGTTCACCGATGCGTTCATGGACTCCTAGGGCTTTGTCTTGGGGGTGGGATTAGCAGTAAATAATTCCATCCAAATCCCTGCTTTATACTCTCTAGTTATTCCAAAATCCAAACACAAAAAGTCTGAGACATCTCAGAGGCAGAAGTGTCAGACAGGACTGGATGGAGAAGGTATGAGTGTGTGTGTGTGTGTGTGTGTGTGTGTGCGCGCGTGTGTGTGTGTGTTTTGGGGGATCATGGGAAGCCAAGGATGCAGACATGGAAACCAGGCTGTGCAGCACAGCCACTGTTGCGGGGTCTCTGGAGGCTCCCACTGTGGCCACACCACTCCCTCTGTCCCTGAAGCTGACCTTTGGGGTCAGAGATCAATAACCCAAGCTTTGGCTTCAGCCCCCTTTAGCCCTCCAGTGACCACAGGATGCTTAGAAGAGCAAGTGGGACTCAGGGTCATTAAGTAACTGTCACTCTTCCCCAGCCCCACTTGGGGCACTGCTGGGGGAGGGGCCAGGGATGGGAACCATTATGGAGAGACACAGGTGTGGTCGGTTCTCCCCTCCCCACCAGAGGAAGAACGAGACCTCTATCTCTCCTTGACCCCCACCCTCTTCCCCTTCTTACCATCACCCAAGATTTCCTCCTGCCCTCTTCGTCTCCTCCCATATTTTTAGCACTGAGCCCTGACTCTCCTCACTGAACCCCTAAACTCCTATCTGAGCCTCCATCTTGGTTGCTGAGCCCCATTCCTCCCTCAATGAAACCCTATATTTCTCCTAGCCCAAACTCTTTCTATGATTCCCTCCCCGCCCCCCCGTGCTGTATAATCTGGAACAAGTTTTTTTTTTTTTGGCTGTGTCCCGCAGGATCTTAGTTCCCCAACCAGGGATTGAACCTACAGCACCTGCGTTGGAGTGCGGAGTCCGAACCACTGGACCGCCAGGGAAGTCCCAATGTGGAACAATTTTATGCTTTTTCAGTCAAGGCAGTCGATGGGAATTCCTCATTCATCATTTCCTAAATATCTCGTCCCAGGTACCTTCTCATCCCTCGCATCCCTCCAACAACAAACCCATTGTTCTGGCCATAATATTAGCAGGACCCTGTTTCGGAAGCATACTCACCCACCCACGCCCCTCATCCCACCAACTTTCCATGCTCCCTGCCCACCATTCCTTTCCCACCCCAGTGCCCTAGCCAATCACTTCTGATTGATTGATTAGGGAGGAGGAGAAAAAGGGATCGATGGAAGAATCTGGGCCTATTCTCTTGAAAGCTAAAGGTCCAGGAGGGAGGGATATTAATTGTGGGGAAGCTCAGGGGATGGTCCCCATGGAGCTGTGGGTGAGGTGGTCTGCAGTGTCGGGGAGGATGGGTGCAGAGCTCAGACCCTGCTCTGAAGCTTGGGAGGAGAGCTGTGGTGGCGCTGATAGAAGTGAGAGGGAATAAATCTCTAGGAGTCTTCCCAAGACTACCCCACAGATAAGAAATTTACCGCCCCACTGTTCTTCCCAGTGCAGGCAGGAGTCCTGGGTCCCTGGTACTCCACGTGTCCAGTAGGGGGCATTCCGTCCCCACATTTCCCCTTTCCCCACCCATCAGAATCGAATCCTTTCTTTCCTTCTTCCATTCAAAAATATTGTTTGAGCACCACTGTGTGCCAGGCACTGTGCACCAGACAGTATGCCATGGACTTCAAAAATACAGGCACCAACGAGACGGAAGGACAGACAAACAAGGTCCTAGACTTCGTGGTGCTGGCAGGGTAGGATTACAGTGAATAGATAATTATTGTGATTTAATTTAAGGGAAAGGGGATCAGACAAAACCTTCCTGAGCAACTGCCTTTTAAACTGAGACTTAACAGATGCCTAAATCTTGACCAGGTGACAATGTGGAAAAGAGGTGAAGGTGGGGTGTGCAGGGGTTGTGTTTCAGACAAAGGGAACAATGTGCTTCAGAGACCTGAAGCAGGAAAGATCAGGGCCCCATCAGAAGGAAGGAAAGAAGCCTGCCTTGTGGCTATATCCAGCTTTGGTCAGAGGTTTAACCTCTTCTATTGTGGAACACACACAGCTAGAGCCCTCAACTTTCCAAGGCTCAGTTTTCTTGAGAATTGCATTTTCGGGGGAGAATGGGAGGAGAGAGAGCCAGCAGGTCTCTGGGGCCTTTCTAGAGTAACCAAGCTTGGGAGGGAGAATTCCTGTTCATGCCCTCCCTAAGTTCAAAACTTTTTGTCCAGAAGGAGTGGAACAGAAGTCGATTTAGTTTAAAACTCAGGGCTGCTCCCAAGGCTGTGGAGTGACCCAAGTCATATGTCACATATTTTTATAAAATGAACAAATGAATTTTTTTTTTTTTTTTTGGCCACACAGCTTGCAGGATCTTAGTTCCCCGACCAGGGATTGGAGACCCAAGCCTCCTGCAGTGGAAATGCGGAGTCCTAACCACTGGACCTCTGGGGAATTCCCCACAAATGAGATATTCAATCACAGTTGGAAATCTGAAATGTGAAATACCAGCCAATAGTCTGTTAAAAAGTAGTATAGAGGTGTGCCAGACAATTAGTTAATACAAATATAATACAAATATATTTTATGATGTTAAATAAAATTTATGATTCATCATGACTTCTTTTCTCATTCTAAATAAATGTTCACTTGGGTTATATATTTTATATTTATAATCTTGTATTTCTTTTCTTAAAGAGGGCATCCTGAACTGTAAAAGCTCCAGGCCCAATAAGACCTGCATCTGCCTGAGTGGGACTCCAGAGCCTGACTGCTGGCTCCAGACCTTAACTGGCCCCTGGATCCTTCCTCTCCCTTTGATCAGTCTCCCTGTGGTCCGCATTGGGTGGATGGCTCATGGGTTATGGGTTATAGGAATGCCAGGGAGGGGCCCTTTGGAAAGAGGGGTGGAGAAGCATGTTGAGGGCTACAGAGCGTTGGAGCTGCCCCTCCTCAGCCCTTCCTTAGCTGGCCCCCAGAAGAGGAGCCACCTTCAACTATCCAAGGTATTTAGGCTGAAATGAAAGTCTGTGTGCATGCCAATGTCCATTCACCCACTAGTTCATTCCTTCATTTTGATGACCCATCCAGCAGCTCTAAGGGCCTCAGTGGCTTTCACATCTACTTCATGGATGTGTGTTAGTCCTGAGTCAGACGTGTCACCATGGACCCTTTCCCTGGGGGTGTTGTAGACAAAGGGTGCCCAGTCCACTTGAGTTGCTTAGGTATTTTGAGATGGGCGAGGAGAGATGAGAATGGTTTGAATGATGTGATTTCTTAGGATGGATAGAGCCTAAAAGAGGAGTACATCCCCATCGGTACTAGCTCATACTAATCCCTCAGACCCACATGGAAGAACCTCTGAGGCTTAGAGATCTGGGTTCAAACTCTGATTCACCACTAATTGAACAGCCTGAGCCAGTACGCTCAGTTCTCCAAACTCTTGTTACCCACATTTGTAAAATAAGGATGTAATAAGACCTTCGCTTTTAACTTCTACATGAAAAGCCAATGAGATAATTAATGGTAAAATGTTTTCTTTTAACTTTTTATTTTGAGATTGTTTCAGATTTATAGAAAAGTTGCAAGAAGAATCAAAGAATTCCTGTATACCCTTCACGGAGATTCCCCAACTGTTAAAAATTTACCTCATTTGTTATCATTCTCTCTCCCTTCCCCATCTCTCTATGTATACTCAACTATTTCAGAGTAAATTGCAGACATAATGTTCCTTCATCCCTACACACATCAGAGAGTGTTTTCTAAAAATACAAGGACATTCTCAAACATAATCATAGCATAATTATCAAAGCCAGGATGATACACTACAATCTACGGAACTTACTTGAGTTTCTTCAATTGTCCTGTTAAGGGTCTAATAATGTTATTTCTTGTCCAGAATCAATCCAGGATCACCCATTCCATTAAATTCTCACATCTCTGTCTTTTTAATCTGGAATCATTCCTTGGTTTTTGTCTTTTGTGACATGACATTTTAAAAAATAGTTGGCCAGTTTTTTTTTTAATTAACTAATTGATTTATTATTTATTTTTGCCTGTGTTGGGTCCTCATTGCTGTGCGCGTTCTTTCTCTAGATACGGTGAGCGGGCTTCAGTAGCTGTGGCACACGGGCTTAGTTGCTCTGCAGCATGTGGGATCTTCCCGGACCAGGGGTCAAACCTGTGTCTCCTGCATTGACAGGCAGATTCTTAACCACTGCACCACCAGGGAAGTCCAGTAGGCCAGTTACTTTGTAGAATATCTTTCAGTTTGGGTTTGTCTGATGTTTCCTCATGATTAGATTGAAAATTTGCATTTTTGGCAGGAATATCACAGAAGCTGATATATCTTTCTCCGTATATCATATCAGGAGATACATGATATTAATTTGAACCATTGTATGTTGAACTTGAATCCCTAGGTTGAGGTGTCAGTTTCCTCCATTGCCAAGTTGCTATTTTTTTTCCCTTTGTATTCAGTGAGTATCTTGTAGGGAAACACATTGTGATGACATAGATCCTGTTTCTCACAAACTTTCATCCCGTAGTTTTAGCATCCATTGATTAATCCTTGGCTAAACTGATTATTATTTTGATGTCTACCAAATGTGATTTTCTAATTACGTTATCTTTCTACATTTGTTAGAAGAGCTTTTCCTTCTCCATTTATTCATTCATTTATTTATAATAGAATGGGGGACTTCCCTGGAGGTCCAGTGATTAAGACTTCGCCTTCCAATGCAGGGGGTGCGGGTTGAATCCTTGGTCAGGGAGCTAAGATCCCACATGCCTTGTGGCGAAAAAACCCAAAACATAAAACAGAAGCAATAGTGTAACAAAATTCAATAAAGACTTTAAAAAATAAATTTATTTATATCAGAATGGATTCATGGACTTCTCATTTTTCAATGGGCTATAATCAATTACCATCAGTTGTTCTGATGTTTAAATTGCCCCCAGTTTGGCCAGTGGGACCCCCTTCAAACTGGTTCCCAGGTCCTTGTGTCCTCATCTTGCTTTGAGTACTTCCTTGCTTTCTGGCAAAGCAAGCTGTTCCAGGCTTACCTGTACTTCCTCAGCCCAGCGCTAGATCAGCCATCTCTTCAAGGAGCCAAGTGTTTTACAAACTGAAAGTGTTATGCAGAAGCCGGTTCCTATTAGTCTAGTGCTTTCAGTTTGTAAAGTCCAAAATCTCATGTTTCTTAAAAAGCCTTCTGCCTTATAAAGGGCTGAGCTTGAGCGTGGAGTCTGCTTACTGGCTTTCTTACCTTAGGTAATGGGAGCAATAATGCCTACCCTCAGAGTTGCTGTGAGGATGTAAACTCCGGAAGGGCAAGGATCATTGTCTGCTTTTGACTGCAGTGTCTCCAGCACCTAGCAAGGGCCGGAGGACAATGGGAGCTCTGTAATAGTCTTGAAGGTAGGAATGACCTGAGATGCCAGGTGTGAAGTGTTAGCATTGTACCTGGCAGACGCCCAGCCTGCAGCCAGGGGTGGCCACTGTTATCATTTACTGGATGCGGTCTGTTTTGTGGACCATTTGCATATGCTCAGAGTTAGAGCTAATTGTCAGGAGTACATTGGTGATGGGTTAGCTGGAGGCCTCTGCCCCTCTCAGAGGAAGGAAGGATTTTGACTGAACAGATTAAAACAAACAGACAAACAAAACAAAAAAAACAACTGGCCTAAGTGTGCTGAGAAGGAGGCCAAAGTAAAATCCAGTGAAGTCCAGAGGAAGTTGCAGCTGGAAATCAGTCAGTGGCTCTGGAAAGAGTGTGGTGGGGCTGGACCCCTGGGTGGAGGACGGGGCAGGGGGCAGATAAGAGGTGCGGGCACTGATAGAGGCAGACTTCCGGGAGACAGGAAGCAGCTTTGTGCTAGGCTTGGGCAGACAAGTGGACGAGGCTGCATCTCAGAGGCCCTGGCTGAGACTCCTTATCTCACGCAAGATACAGAGCCCACACTGTGGGGCCTCCTCATCTCAAGGGGAGACTAGGACACAGCCTTCAAGGAACCCCTAGGCAGATGGGGAAGACACAGACACTCCTCTTGGGGATCTCATACCCTGACCTTCTCACCACTAACCTTGCCCCCTCCTCCTAATTCTGCTCCCTGATCCCCCTCCAAATCTGGTTGGACTTCTAGACCCTTGGCTTGTCTCCCATCTGTCCAGGAAGGCTAAGGATCTTGCACCAGGCTTCATTTCTTAAAAGCCCCTCCTTTGTTCAGCTTCTGGGGGTTTCCTGGAAACAGCGTGGTGATGAGAATCTGCTTCAAAGTGGCCACCAGTCTCTCCTCGGGGGTTATTTTGGAAGGTGACACCTTCCCCCTGTCTACCACAGCTCCCCCCAGAGCCTCCCCCTTCCCAGCACCCACAGTTGCTATGACAGCTGACAGAGGGAAACCACAAGACCAGAAGTTGAGCCAGTCTGCTCAGGAGAAGCCAGGGGCAGAGGATGGTGGGGAACAAGGTCCCTGCTTGGCACGCCCATGGGGGCACAAGGTGCAGGTGCATGACCAGCAGGTTTTAATGCCACAAAAGCAGCCACTTTGCTCTAGAATCCTCTGTCCAGGAGTCTGTCTTTAAGGGGCTCTGAACAGCAGGTTCCGAGGGACACGTAGGAGCTCCTCTTCCTCGCACCCATTTTAAGGTGTGGAAACTAATGAAGTGACGTGAAGAAGCTCCAACAGCAAGTGAGTGACAGGATCAGGCTAGAACCCAGATCTCCCAGCTCTGTCCTGTGTCCTCTTTCCGCACTCCCAATTATCCCTTGGCCAGGAATTCACGGAATCCAGAATTTTCCAAAATGTTTCCTGAGACTTCATGGAGTATTCTGAAAACACAAATAAGGCTTGTGATATTTATTTCTCTTAAAATGTACTGGAAAAATACTTGCGTAATAAAAACTAAACACGTGGGGCTTCCCTGGTGGCGCAGTGGTTGAGGGTCTGCCTGCTAATGCAGGGGACACGAGTTCGAGCCCTGGTCTGGGAAGATCCCACATGCCGCGGAGCAGCTGGGCCCGTGAGCCACAATTACTGAGCCTGCGTGTCTGGAGCCTGTGCTCCGCAACAAGAGAGGCCGCGATAGTGAGAGGCCCGCGCACAGCGATGAAGAGTGGCTCCCACTTGCCACAACTAGAGAAAGCCCTCGCACAGAAACGAAGACCCAACATAGCCATAAATTAAAAATAAATAAATAAATAAATAAATAAAAATTAAAAAAAACAAAAAAAACAAAAAAAATTAAACACGTTGCTATGGTTGGTCTTTCTGTGACATACTTATCGCCTTTAATAAATGGTATGCCATACCCAAGTGTCATGTGTGCCCCAACCATAGTGGCCGGAATCCTTCACCACAGGACCTCTGGGGCCACACTTCCAATGGGTGGCTCCCAAGCAGGGACGAAGTCAACAAGGACAGGCAGGCAGGGCCATCCCGGAAGGCAAGGGATTCCTGTGATGGGTAATTTTGTATTGAGGACTCCCCATTGGCTCTGCTGAAACTTTCTTAGAATTGCACTCCAGTCTAAAAGACGTTTCCTGCCCAGTCCTCACTCCTTCCTCTGTCCTCCATGGGGATTTCACCTGCACTGTGGTCTGCTGGCTCTCCCAGCTTCCTCTGGCTCCTTGCACGTTTTCCCTCTTAGGTACTTTCCCCAATAAATCTCTCCCACATCTAATCCCCTCTTGACATTTGCTTCTTGGAGGACCTGAAAGAACACATCAAGAATTCCTATGAGTTTCAAGAACTCATCTCCAATGCATAAATGCATTGTTTCATTTCAACAAATATTTTCACTTCCACGTGAATGTATTCACCAACCACATATTAAGTTGCAGTCAAGACATTTGATCATTTTACTATGTCTTGCAACTTGTCTCATAATTTCAGCCTGTGACTGTGATACTCAATGCTTACTGTCTATTCAAAAAGGAATCAATTTTTGATCATTTCTTGTAGCAGTTAATTTGACACCTCTGTTGTTTTGTTAGAGGCTGGGCTGTCTCCTTTAATCTGGAGGTCATGACCTCCTGGTAGTGTTCTGCTAAAATATCCTTACTTTATAGGTGTTCCATGGGAAACTTTGGGAAGAGCTGGCCAGAACCCGTCTTGAATGAGCGTACCTTCTCAGCTCCTGATGCTGCTCAGGGCAATGGGCTTTACACAGCTCCTCCTGGCTGAGGGCAGAGCAGAGTCTGGTATTGCCATAATCCACAGGGAACAGTCTTCCAGAATCTGTGCCTGCCCACACTGTCCAGAAAGGAGGACACTCAGTTTTGTAAGCCACCTCTTGTTGACCCCTTTGGTCTCCTTTGATGTCTTAAGAGTGACTACATCTAGAGGTGATATTATCATTGGATTGCTTGAGGGTTTTGATCAAGATGAGGAAAATATTTTCAAGTTAACTCAAACGACATTTACTACGAATAGTGTCTTTAATTTCTCTTGTATGCTTTCCAAAGTGTTTTTACAAGTTGCTCATTTAGTTTTTAAAATGACTCTGTGATTCTTAGAGCACAGGCTCTGGGGTTGGGTCTGGGTTCAAATTCTAGCCTGTTTTGTGACCTTGAGCAAATTATTTAAAATCTCTGAGCCTTATTTTTTTTTCTGTGAAATAAAGCTGCAGGATGAAGCGTGGTCATATACACTTTGTGGTGGCCTGGGCAGGGGCTGTATCAGATAAGGCCTCATAGGCTAAACTGGGGGTCTGAGGAGCCATGGAAGCATTTTGAGTCATTAGTGACACAGTGAGATTGCCTTCCCTGGTCCAGGCAGGAAAAAAAAAGACTCCTTTCTCTGTGCTCCTGCAACAGTTTCTCTCTTTGTCTCTTAAAGGCTTTCATCATTATCACTTATTGGAGTCTTTTCTACCCAGCCTGGGAGATTTTGGATGGCCAGAAGCAGGTGTGGAGTCTGCTGAAATTCAGACATTAAGGGCTGGCATGGACCCCTGAGGCCCACGGGTGCGAGGGCTGAGGAGTTCCCTGGGGAATGAAATGGCTGTGATGTTGAGCCAGAGCCACGGGGTCTGGCTGATCAACAAGCCAACTTGTCAGAGTCCCAGGAGCTGCTACCATGATGGGCTCTGATGTATGGGAGAGCAAGTGGTGCCTTTTCAGTTCCCTCACCCTCTGCTGACAAAGCGGGACCTGGGGCATGAGTGGGACACACTTCTCATCACTGAGAGCAGAACATGTCCTAAGAGTGACTTGCTGGCCCAGTGCTGGAGGAGCTCCGGAGGCAGCATCCTTGGCTTCCCATGGAGGCAGTTGCTAGTATCCCTCAGGTGGCATGATTGAGAGCCCACCAAGCCGTCTCCAGAACCTCTCAGAAAAATCCTCTCGGCAGCTCCATTCATCCTGCCCTTACTCTGGGCGAGGTGCTGGGTTAAGCACTTTCCATGCACTGTCTGCTACAGTCTTCCTAACATCCCAAGACCTCGGTCTGTTACAATTCCTATTTTGTAAGTAGGTAAGGAAACAAACTGAGGCATGCCACAGAACTTGCTCAAGGTGCAAGCTAGAGTGGCAGAGACGGGATTTGAACTTAGTCTGGTTGACTTTAGGGTCTTGGTCTGTTAACCAAAATACTCAACTGCCACAGGAGAAGTAATGAGGGCTGTTTCAAGGTTGGGTTGGAGTGAAATTTAAGTCGTTTCTATTAACATGCCCTCATTTATTCCCAATAAATGGGGAAGCCTGGGTGTTCGGGTTACATTTACATCCCAGCAGTGCTAGGCACCTAGGCATCTTAAGTGTCTGTTGTGTGACAGCTATGGCAGCAGGAGAAGCTCTGTGTCAGAACCGTGGGCCTTCCCGGTACCGAAAGCCCTAGACTCTGCTGCCAGGAGAAAGCCGTCTGACCTTGGCAGTGCCTCCTGGCCAGGGCTCTGAGGTCCTCCTGGCCCCCAGCATGAATACAGCATCATAGCATCACACCTCTCCTATATCCCTTGCCCTTTGTAGATGAGCAAAGATGGTAAAAAGCTCAACAGACTTGGCTTATGATTCAGCTCTACCACTTATTGGCTGTATGGCCTCAAACAAGTTAATTAACCTTTCTGAGCTCAGTTTTTTATCTGTCAAATAGGGGGAAGTCTATCCACCTCACAGGGTTGTGGTGAGGAATAAATGAAAGAATAGATGTCTAGCACTGAACTTACTAAAAAACAATGTATCATAACAATAGAAAAGTTCTAATTCTCCTCCTCCTCCTCCTCCTCATTACTGTTATTATACCGTCTCCATTCTCAGGACCATGATCTTCCTCTACTGCCTGCTGAGGTCCCCTCTCTGGATTTGAAGGTTGAGACACCCAGATCAGTTGAGCACTGCAGCTTGCACTGAGTCCTGCCCTCAGGGCAGCAGGTTAGAGCCAGGTTTCAGAGCCAGAAGACCTGAGTTCTCCCCTCTGCAAGGCCACCAATTTGCCATGGGACCGAGGGCCAATCACTTTTTCTCTCCAAAGATCAGTTTCCCCATCGGTGAGTAGGGAGAGTTGTATCTGCCCTGCTCACCTCACTGGGCTATTGTGAGATTGACACAGGGGTATGAGAGCCTTTGTGAGGAGCAGAGCCCTGTATGGGGTTATGGTGTCCCTTGAAAGAAGAGCAAGTGTTGCAGGAACCCGGAGGAGCCAAGCAGTCTCCTGCCTCCAAGCCTCTGCCCAAAACTCTTCTTCTTTGCCTGTTTCATGCATTCATTCACATATATTGATCAAGCAACTGCTATGTACCAGGTAGTCTTTCAGGTGCTGGGGACACAGCAGTGAACAAAACAAAAATCTCTGCCTTCATGGTACTTCCATTCTAATGGCTGGAGAGACACAGATACTAAATGAAGTCAGACAAGGCCCCACCTCCTCCAGGAAACTTCCCCTGACAACTTTGTCCCCACCTCCCCAGGTTAGACATTCCCTTCTGGATGCCCCTAGCTCAGTGATCACACTGGACTATAATATCACACATGTCTGTTTTATCACAGCCTGTGGGCCTCTCGGGTTTTGTATCCTTGGCACCAAGCACAGGGCTTGGCACCTGGTTAAGACTCAAGACAATTTTGTTCAACAAACGAATGCATGAAACAAATGGAGTGATGTAGACCATAGGCTTCTAGTTGTTGACTCATTCAACAGGTTTTGTCAGGCAGCCTCTGGGTGCGGGTGTGGATGGGTGTGGTTGTGGATAAAGAGATAATAAGGTCCTGCCTCTGCCCTGAAGGATGGTATAATCTGGAAGGAAATAGCAGGAGAGGGGCCAGGAGGAGGGACAACCATCTACTGAACAGGAGCCCCGGTACATGCTTACCCCTCTTTACCTCTCCAGCAAAGTAGGTATTAGTAACCTTGTTTTACAGGTGAAGAAAGAGGTTCATAGCGGCTCATTAACAGGCCAAGGCCACACAAGTACAGTGGGGCTGATGTAGGTTTGAGGTCAGCCCAGGCCTCCTATTCTTCCCACTGTAATCATGACACAAGGCAGGATTTGTTGTGTCCCTGAGGAGCGGTCTGCCTGAAATGAGGGCTGCAGACCCTCAGAGGTGGGATGGGTTGCTGAACTGAGGTCCGGTCTTAGAGGAGGAAGTTGCCCACTAAACCTTAAAGGTGGGCAGTTGGCGGGATGGGGATTGGGGGCCCTCTCTGAAGGTGTGAAAGTCCTGGGGCCCTGGGAGCAGTGTCCTTGGAAAGGTCTGAGGCCTGCTGATGGGCAGGCGAGGGTGGGCTAACAGTCCCTGCCTGGGCTCCCTGCTACAGCACACGTTCCCGCAACCACTGTGGCACCTCATGCGTAGCATGTTTTAGGTCGACGTCAGCCGAGGGACTAGATCTTTCTCTCCTGACTCCTTGGGTGAGCAATCAGAGTTGTCATCTCAACTAGATCCTAGCAAAGGACCTGCTGCCTTCTGAATGCTCTTCGTGGTACCCAAATTGCCCCAGTTTTCTGGAGTGGTGTCCTTGCCCACCGAGCAATCCAGGGGGCTGTCTCTCCAGATAATTTCTCATTGAAATGAGGTTGCCACCTCCTTTCCTCAAACAGAGTGGGGAGTGGATCACGTGCCAAAAGTAACAGGTCTGTGTACAGTGTGCTGAACAAAGGCCTCACTCTGCAGTCAGACAAAAGTGCCTTCAGATCCATTCTCTGCCTTTGTGGCTTGTTGATCTTAAGCAAGTCCTTTATCTTCCCTAAATGTCAGTCTTCTCATCTGTAAAAGAGGGCTACTGGCACCTAGATGGTCCAAGCCCCAATCTGGTGGTCTCTCCCCTGCCCTACTCTCTCATACCTGACACAACGGGACCTACACCACTTGGCTCTGAGTTTTAAGGATGCAGAGATAGGAAACGTCGGGGTGAACTTCTGAGAGGAAGGAGGGTGTAGCCTGAGTCTGTTTGCTACCTCATAGGAGTCCAAGCTACGAGGACCCCTGAACTCAACCAGATAGCTTCAGTTCATGAAATTGTTGTCAGGTAGTATGCTAGCTTAAAATACTTCATATTTAATCCTCAGTGAGGTATTCTTACTTCCATTCTAAAGATGAGGATACAGGGGCTCAGAATGATTACATGTCTTCATGCAAGACAACATGGGTGAAGCGGGGGTATTCCTTAAGGCTCAGCTGCAAATAAATAAACTGCTATTGGGACTTTCCTGGTGGTGCAGTGGTTAAGAATCCGCCTGCCAATGCAGGGGACACAGGTTCGATCCCTGGTCCGGGAAGATCCCACATGCCGCGGAGCAACTAAGCCCGTGCACCTCAACTGCTGAGCCTGCGCTCTAGAGCCCACAAGCCACAACTACTGAGCCCGCATGCCACAACTACTGAAGCCTGCGCACCTAGAGCCCGTGCTCTGCAACAAGAGAAGCCACTGCAATGAGAAGCCCGCACACCACAATAAAGAGTAGCCCCTGCTCGCCGCAACTAGAGAAAGCCCGTGCGCAGCAATGAAGAAGCAAAGCAGCCAAAAATAAATAAATTTATTAAAAAAAAAAAAAGCATCTGATAGTTTCAATAAATAAATAAACTGCTATTGCCAGTTGGAAAGGGATGTCATACAGGGCATTAAATCTTCCAAAATAACAAGAAGGGACTGGGAGCTGGTTCTAGACTAGGCCTCCAGGAGTAATTCCAGAACAACTCTACAGAACTGACCAGGCTGGGGAGCTGCTCCCTTTGCTTCACTCAGAAAGGTGGAGAATCTGTAAGGGCTGGCTCCAGACCTATGCCAGATCCACAAGGAAAAAGAAAACAAAAGATGCTCCAAACTTTGACTCTGGTCCTGCTGCTGATACTGTTGTAAAAAAGGCTGACCTAGAGCCTTTGACCTCTTCACTTTCACCTTCCAAATCTCATCCAAATGTATCTGGATTAGCACAACCATATTCTTAATCAGTGTCCTAGCTGCAAGGGAGTTTGGGAAATGTAGTTTTCTCACATTCCTCCTGTGCAGTACAGGAAGGCACGCTAGGAGGGAGCAAGGGATGTTGAGTGCCAAGCCACCATTTCCATCACCATTTCTGCCAAAGCAGAGCTTGTGCATGGAAATACTCTGCCCTGGGCCCGCTCCTGCTCACATACCATTAAGCTGAAGGTGTGGGGAGCCTGACATACAGGTTTTTTTTTTTTTTTTTTTGAATTTTTATTGAAGTATGGTTGCTTTACCATGTTGTGTTAGCCTCCACTGCACAACAAAATGAATCAGCCGTACACATACAGATATCCCTTCCCTTTTGGACTTCCCTCCCATTTAGGTTACCACAGTGCATTCGGTAGAGTTTCCTGTGCTATACAGTATGTTCCCATCAGTTTTCTATTTTATACATAGTATCAAAAATATCAATCCCAGTCTCCCAATTCCTCCCACCCCACCCCTTTCCCCCTTGGTATCCATACATTTGTTATCTACGTCTGTGTCTCTACTTCTGCTTTGCATATAATATCAGCTATACCATTTTTCTAGATTCCGCATATATGTTATTTTTAAAAAATATTTATTTAATTATTTTTATTTATTTATTTTTGGCTGTGTTGGGTCTTCGTTGCTGCTCGTGGGCTTTTTCTAGTTGTGGCGAGTGGGGGTTACTCTTCGTTGCGGTGCGCGGGCTTCTCACTTGAGGTGGCTTCTCTTGTTGTGGAGCACGGGCTCTAGGGCATGGACTTCAGTAGTTGTGGCTTGCGGGCTCTAGAGCACAAGCTCAGTAGTTGTGGCACACGGGCTTATTTGCTCTGTGGCATGTGGGATATTCCCAGACCAGGGATCGAACCCATGTCCCCTGCATTGGCAGGTGGATTCTTAACTAATGCGCCACCAGGTAAGTGCCTAGATTCCACATATATACGTTATTATATGATATTTGCTTTTCTTTTTCTGGCTTACTTCACTCTGTATGACACTCTCTAGGTCCATCCAGGTCTCTACAAATGACCCAATTTCATTCCTTTTTATGGCTGAGTAATATTCCATTGTATATATGTACCACATCTTCTTTATCCATTCATCTGTTGACGGACCTTGTTTGCATGGTTGCTTCCATGTCCTGGCTGTTGTAAATAGTGCTGCTATGGACATTGGGGTGCATGTGTTGTTTTGTATTAATTTATTTATTTTTGGCTGTGTTGGGTCTTCGTTTCTGTGCGAGGGCTTTCTCTAGTTGTGGCAAGCAGGGGCCACTCTTCATCGCGGTGCGCGGGCCTCTCACTATCGTGGCCTCTCTTGTTGCGGAGCACAGGCTCCAGACGCGCAGGCTCAGTAGTTGTGGCTCACGGGCCCAGCTGCTCCACAGCATGTGGGATCTTCCCAGACCAGGGCTCGAACCCGTGTCCCGTGCATTGGCAGGCAGATTCTCAACCACTGCGCCACCAGGGAAGCCCGCATGTGTTGTTTTGAATTATGGTTTTCTCTGGGTATATACCCAGTAGTGTGATTGTTGGGTCATATGGTAGTTCTAGTTTTAGTTTTTTAAGGAACCTCCATACTGTTCTCCATAGTGGCTGTATCAATTTACATTCCCACCAAAAGTGTAGGAGGGTTCCCTTTTCTCCATACCCTCTCCAGCATTTACTGTTTGTAGATTTTTTGTTGATGGCCATTCTGACCAGTGTGAGGTGATACCTCATTGTAGTTTTGACTTGCATTTCTCTAATAATTAGTGATGTTGAGCATCTTTTCATGTGTTTGTTGGCCATCTGTATGTCTTCTTTGGAGAAATGACATGTAGGTTTTGATGGATACTTCACTAGAGCCTTCATTTCACGGAGCTCCCATTCTAGCAGGAGGCATTTATGGAAACTCCAGGAAGGCATTTTAGTGTTAGGAAGGCAAGAATATACTTATCTCTCTCTTTTTAAGAGCTTTAATATATAATACAGTGTATACTGTACTATTCATCCATTTAAAGTGGGCAATTCAGTGGTTTTTAGTATATTCAGAGTTGTGCAACCACCATGATCTTATTTTTTTTTTAACCATGACCTATTTTATTTTTTAATTTTTCTAAATTTATTTATTTTATTTATTTATTTTTGGCTGCGTTGGATCTTCATTGCTGCGCGCGGGCCTTCTCCAGTTGCGGCGAGCAAGGCTACTCTTCGTTGCGGTGCACAGGCCCCTCATTGTGGTGGCTTCTCTTGTTGCGGAACACCGGCTTTAGGTGGGTGGGCTTCAGTAGTTGCAGCATGCAGGCTCAGTAGTTGTGGCTCATGGGCTCTAGAGCACAGGCTCAATAGTCGTGGTGCATGGGCTTAGTTGCCCATGGCATGTGGGATCTTCCAGGACCAGGGATCGAACCCATGTCCCCTGCATTGGCAGGCGGATTCTTAACCACTGTGCCACCAGGGAAGCCCAACCATGACCTATTTTAGAACATCTTCATCACACTAAAAGCAAACACTCCCAATTTCCCCCTCCCAACCCCCAGCTCTAGGCAACCACTAATCAAATTTCTGTCTCCATATATTTGCCTATTCTGGACATTTCATATAAATGGAATCATACAATATGTCATCTTTGTGACTGGCTTCTTTCATTTAACATAATGTTTTTAATGTTTACATTGTAGCGTGTATTAGTACTTCATTTTTATAGATGAAGAATATCCCATTGTATGAATATACCACATTTTGTTTATCCATTCGTCAACTGATGGACGTTTGGGTTGTTTCTTTTTTTTTTTTAATTGAATTATATTAGATTTATGTGTTGTTTCCACTTTTTAGCTATCACAACTAAAGCTGTTATGAACATTCATATAAAAGTTTTTATATGAACATATGTTTTCAATTATCTGGAGTATATATTATCTAAGAATAGAATTGCTGAGTCATACGGTAACTGTTTAAATTTTTGAAGAACCACCAAATTATTTTCCACAGTGGCTGCAGCATTTTGCTTGCCTGCCCGCAATGTATAAGGGTTCCAATTTCTCCATATTGTTACCAACACTTGTCTTTTATCATATTTTTAAAAAAATTATAACCATCCTAGTGGGTGTGAAATAGTAATTCATTGTGGTTTTGATTTGCATTTCTCTAATGACTTTTAATGTTGAGCTTTTTTTGCTGTTGTTGAGAATTTTTATATGTTTATCGTCCATTTACATGTCTTCTTTGGAGAAATGTCTGTTCATATCCTTTGCCAATTTTTTGATTTGGTTATTTGTTCTTTATTATTGAGTTGTAAGAGTTGTTTATATATTCTGGATACAAGTTCCTTATCAGATAAATGCTTTGAAAATATTTTCTCCCATTCTGTGAGTTGCTTTTTCACTTTCTTCTTTAAAAAATAATTTATTAAGGTAAAATTCACATAACATAAAATTAACCATTTTAAAGTGAACAATTCACTGTCATCAGAACGCTGTACAACCACCACCTGTATCTAGTTCCAAAAGACTTCCATAACTCCCAAGTAAAATCCTTTACCCTTTAAGTAATTTCTCTTCATTCCCTCTTCCCCTCAGCCCCTGGCAATGACCAATCTGCTATCTCTATGAAGTTATCTATTCTAGACATTCATATAAATGGAATCATATAATATGTGACCTTTTGTGTCTGATTTCTTTCACTTAGCATAGTGGTTTGGAGGTTCATCCACATTGTCTAATATTCCATTGCATATATATACTATAATTTATTTATCCATTCATCTGTTGATGGACATTTGGACTATTTCTACCTTTTGGCTATCGTGAACAGTGCTACTATGAACATGCGTGTACATGTACTTGCTTGAATATCTGTTTTCAGTTCTTTTGGTATATGTCTAGGAGTGGGATTCCCGGGTCATATGGTAATTCTTTAACTTTTTGAGGAATTACCAAACTGTTTTCCACAGCAGCTGAACCATTTTGTATCCCTATTAACAATGGATGAGTGTTCCAATTTCTCTACATCTTTGCCAACACTTTTTTTTTTTTTAATTACAGCCATCCTAGCCTTTTCATTTCTTGATGGAATCCTTTGAAGCACACAAGTTTTAAAGTCTAATTTACCTTTCTTTCCCCTTTTGTTGCCTACGTTTTTGATGTTGTATCTAAGAAGGCTTTGACTAACCAAGGTCACGAAGATTTGTTCCTATATTTTCTTCTAAGAATTTTATGGTTTTAGCTCTTATCTTTAGGTCTATGACTCATTCTGAGTCAGTTTTGTACACGGTGTGAGAATTTTGTGTGCACACAGATATCCAATTTTCTCAGCACCATTGGTTGATCTTGTGTCCTGCAACCTTGCTGAACTCATTTACTACTTCCAATACGTTTTTACGGATTCCTTAGGATTTTCTATATATAAGATCATGTCATGTGTGTATAGAAATAGTTTTACTTTTTCTTTCTAATCTGGATGACTTTTACTTCTTTTTCTTGCCTAAAATTGCCCTGGCTAGGGCCTCCAGGGCAATGTTGAATAGAAGTTGTGAGAGTAGACATCCTTGTCTTGTTCCTGATCTGAGAGGGAAAGCAACAAGGCTTTCACCATTAAGTGCAGTGTCGGCCACTTGCTTTTTGTAGACTTCCTTTGTTGGGATGGGGAAGTTCCCTATTCCTAGTTGAGTGAGTGTTCTTATCATGAAAGAGTGTTGGATTTTGTCAAGTGCTTTCTTTGCATCTACTGAGATGGTTGTGTGGTTTTTGTCCTTTATTCTATCAATATAGTGTGTTACATTAATCAAGTTTTGGATGTCAAACCACTTCTGGTATAAATCTTACTTGGTCATGGTGTATAATCCTTCTCTTGTGGTGCTAGATTCTGTTTGCTCATATTTTGTTGTGGATTTTTGCATATATATCCATAAGAGATATTTCTCTGTAGTTGTCTTGTGATGTCTTTGGTTTTGGTATCAGGGTAATACTAGCCTCATACAATGAGTTGGGAAGTGTTCTCTCCTTTTCTATTTTTTTAGGAGATTTTGTCAAGAATTGATATTCTTTGAATGTTTGATGGAATGTGGGTCATATCCTTTGGAGACAGGAAAGAGCTAGGGCTCTGGGACCTTGGACAGAGGCAGCTGAATCTGACACACACATCTGTTCTGATTGGTGGGCACATTATTTTAAAACATTTGAACCAACTTTAAAAAAAAAATCTAGAGATTTCACATAAGAATCCTGATTTTCAGATTCTCTAGAAAAGTCAGAGCCTTTGGCAGCACTGGCCTCTAATATGCTGAGTCATGATGAATGGCCTAAGCTCTCTGGTTTACCTCAGTCCCCACCTTTCCTTGTTAATCCTGACACCAAGGCTGAGTGTCAGGTACCATTTGCATCATACTTATTCCTGGACCACTCTTTGTTAACTGCATGGCCACTGTAGGTATTTGAGTGGATACTACCTGGTTTACCCTTGTTGAATCTTTGTTTGCTTATCTATAAAATGGAGACATTAATAGTTCTTACCTTGGAAGATTTCAAGGAAGATTAAATGAGATGACTATAAAGAGGTTTAGCACACAGGAGGCACTCAGTTGATTTATCCTTTGCATTTTGCTGGCTGCGTAGTATTCTATTGCATATATGTACATAATAGGTACAATTCTTCTAATGGTGGGCATATAGATGGACTTCAATTTTTCTCTGTTTCACACAAGGCTGGATAGGACATCCATGTATATGGTAGGCAGTGCTATATGGTGGTTAAGAGTATATTAGCGCTACTGGATTTGAATCCCAGCTGTGTGACCTCTTTTTGTCTCCTATCCTCTTGGAATGGTTGAGATAAGGGGATGGGTGGGATGACCTCAGATGTCATTTGAAGATATATCTACAGTTTTGTCCACAGAAGGACTGGAAGTTTATGGGTGGGTGCAGGGGAAGATGCAAGAGTCTCGAGGCCCTTTCTGCAAATGTGAGAGCTGGCGAGCCCTATCTCAGGATCTCCCCGCCCTGGGGTGTGAAGCCAAAGGCCAACTAGTTGCATCTGACTGACAGCTGGGCTGTCCGGGGAGATGAGATAAGTGGGTGTCAGGCAGAGGGAGGGAGGTGTCAACCACAGAGTGGGGGCAGGTGAGCGCACTGTGGACTGGGCTGAGCTCTCCACCCTCAACCCTGTCAGAGTCACAGAGCTGCTTAACCCTCTGAAGCAATGATGGTCCCAGACCCCCCTCCTGACCTGGCTGATCTGGTGCCCCCTAAAAATTATGCATGCAACAGAGTTCCAGGACCCCGGCACTGAGCCAGCCAGGAGCTCAGCTGATTGTCCTCAAGGTTGGAGGTGGCAGTGGTTATGGATTGGAGAAGTTTTTGAGGTTTTTGAAGAGGAAGTGGGGCTTTTGCTTGTGGTTCCACTGTGTTTCTCTTTGTACTGCACAAAGCTAGCCCAACACTCCTGGCTCTACTTTGCTTCCCAAACCGTTTAATGATAATAAGCTTTGATAGTTGCACACAACTTTTTTTTTCAGCAACATCCTGCAAGCCTTCTGATAAGTGGGCTGTAAATTGCAAGGTCTGTGTCATGTTCCTATGGGCTTTATTCCCAGCAACTAGTCCAATGCCTGATACATAGTTGGCAATCAATAAATATGTGAGTGAATGAATGAATGACAGGTTCTTGGGGAGCTTGCACGGTGCCAGATGCTAATTCTGCAGCGCATTTCCCCAGTCCTTTATTTGGGTCTCTATCCATCTTTACTTTTCCGAGGGTCCTTTGGCCTCTGAAGGGAATCCAGGCTCTACTGTACCACATTTGTGGCCCTTTTTTTTTTTTTTTTTTTTATTTATGACTGTGTTGGGTCTTCGCTTCTGTGCGAGGGCTTTCTCTAGTTGCGGTGAGCGGGGGCCACTCTTCATCGCGGTGCGCGGGCCTCTCACTATCGCGGCCTCTCTTGTTGCGGAGCACAGGCTCCAGACGCGCAGGCTCAGTAATTGTGGCTCACGGGCCCAGTTGCTCCGTGGCATGTGGGATCTTCCCAGACCAGGGCTCGAACCCGTGTCCCCTGCATTGGCAGGCAGACTCTCAACCACTGCGCCACCAGGGAAGCCCTGTGGCCCTTTTTGTCTGTTCATAGGTGCCCCTGAATTGCCCCAGGAATTCTTCCCTGAGGTCTCCTTCTCTTCTGGGACATTGCAGCCCCAACTTGGGTCATGTGATCTTGGGCCAGTCACTTTCCTTCTCTGAGTTTCAGTTTTCTTGTCTGTAAAACAGAAATAATAGCATCCATCTTGCCATTGTGTTGATAGAGTTAGACAAAGCTGGTCAAAGTGCTTTGCAGGGTTCCTGGCACATGGGGAGGGCTCGAATGCCAGGAGCTACTATTGCTGTGGTATGTGGACTGGTGTGAGGGCAAGACTGCATTGGAGGAGAGCAATGGTCTCCAACCAGGACTTAATGAATAAAGCAATAAAACTGAATGTAGTTCATCTCTCCAAGTGTGCTGCCCAAATTCTGGTCTTCCAAAGTGAGCCAGGAACACTCATCATCAGCTTTTAGGAAGCTGACTTGCAGATACTTGCCTAACTAGGCAAAGATTGATATACAATATTAACAGTAACCCACATTTGTCAAGTGCTTGCATTGGCCGGCACTGTCCTCAGGGCTTTACATAAATTATCTTGAGTAATCATTGAAAGAACGCTGTGAGGCAAGTGCTATTATTATCCCCATTTGACAGATGAGGAAAGAGGGACAGAGGTTAAGTGACTTGCCCTAACATCACAGAGCTGAGATTAAATCCAGCAGAGTTAACATTCTTTAAAAAAAAAAAAGAAAAGAAAAAAATATATATATTCCAATTCTTTTCCATTATAGGTTATTACAAGATATTGAATACAGTTCCCTGTGCTACATGGTAAATCCTTGTTTATCTATTTGATATATAGTGGTGTGTATCTTTTAATCCTATACTCCTAATTTATCCCTCCCTCTTCTCTTTCACATTTCCTAACCATAAGTTTGTTTTCTATGTCTGTGAGTCTGTTTCTGTTTTGTAAATAAGTTCGTTTGTATTATTTTTAGATTCCACATATAAGTGATATCATATAATATTTGTCTTTCTGTGTCTGAGAGCTAATATTCTTAAACACTCTGCATATTACCTCTGCATGGAGATCCTTTCCAGCCTTGTGTGGAACAGGGAAAAATTGGAGTTCACCAACAGAGAAATGCTACATATTATGTCCATCAGAGGACATATAGATGGTCCTCTGCAATGGAACACTATATAGTCAGGAAAAAAACAAGAGGCAGATGATGTGTACATTCTGGCATGAAATGATGGCCACAGTAGATTGTTGATAGAAAGAGCTGCAGCACAGTACTATCATATAATCCATTTGTATATAAAAACAAAATTTTAAAGTCCATTTACTTGTTTGTAGGTTCATGGATAAATGTCTGGAAGGATAAACACCAAACAATTCACACTCACCACTGGGAAACTGTGAAGGAGGGAAGCTTCCATTTTTTGTCTTTATATTCTATGTTGCTTGAATCGTTGACCACTCATCTGTATTATTTTGTAATTAACAGAAAGATGAAGAAAGCAAGTGCACAGTGAGCCAGGAGCCTGAAGACCCCTGTGCACCCTTCCAGCTCTTCTGCTCCAGATGCTGATTCCTTTCTGAGGCCTCCCTGGTGTTTTCCGCTCAGCACTGAAGGCTCCTCAACCCTGCTTCCCCTCCACGATCATTTCTCAAGCCCCCTCTGGTCTCCAAGGACTTGCCTTGGCCTGGGTCTCTCATCTGGGTCCAGGCATTGGTCCAGGTTTCCCAGGAGGCCATGGTCCTACCCCTTGTGCTACCCCTCAGGGGGATGTGGGACATGGTGACATCACAGTGGACCTGGAGGCTGACAAGACAGAGGACCTGGCAAGGCCCAAGAGATGGGAGCAAGGAAGGGATTGGCAGGTAGAGGCTGTTTCCAGTGAGAACTTGAGGGATTGTGTCCCCAGCCCTCCTCCTGGGACACTCCTAGACAGGCCTTTCAGGGATTGGAGATCTGGAAATCTCCAAGGCCATTTTCCTTTTTGTTCCTAACCAAGAGGTTGTACACTTTTCTGTGAGCTGGGAGCAGAGTGTGATGCCAGGAGGGGGCGGAGTTGGCAGATGGAAGCCAAAGGTGTGTGTGAATCCTCCTTCGAGATGTGGGTGGGGTCTTCTGTGGGTACCCAGTGAGGCTCTTGCACCCCTAGATTCCAGGCAAGGCTGGAGGGGAGGCAGGCTGTGTCCTGGGAGGCTGGGAGGGCTCCAGCTTTGGGGAGTGGAGTTCTGGTCAACCAAGATGGCGAGGAGTGCCATGGGAAGGGCTCCTCAATAATCTGAAGGATGCTGAGAGGACAACTGGGATGTGCAGGTTTGGTGGGGGGAGAGGATGGGGAGGGTGGTCTGGGCCTTGGGAATGGCACTTCGGAAGAGAGCATGGGGAACAGAAATGAAGCAGTGGGAGTGGCATTGGGGGTGGGCTGACATTGCCAAGAGACAGTGGAATCTGAGGGTTGGCACTAGAGAGCTCTTGGCTATTTGTTGTGTGACTCTGAGTGAGTTGCTTAGTCTCTCTGAGCTTCTGTTCCATCATCATGGGGATAATAAAACCAACCACACAGGCTTATTGTGAAGATTAAATAAGATAATGTTTATGAAGCCCCTAGCACAGTGCCAGGCACATAGTAACTGTAAATGTAGCCATCTACTCTAATCCTCGGAGTATTCCAACCTGAGCCTGGCGCTTCATCTATTCTGGACGTGTATAGTGCAGGATTCTTGGTTGTAAGCTACAGAAACCATTTCAGGAGGATTTAAGGAGAGAAGGAGGGAATTCCCTGGTGGTCCAGTGGTTAGGATTCTGAGCTCTCACTGCTGGGGCCCAGGTTCAATCCCTGGTCAGGGAACACAAACCACGCAGTGTGGCCGAAGAAAAAAAAAAAAGAAGAGAGAGCGAAAGGAGGAATTCACTTAAAAGATGCTGGGGAAGCTCAGATTAGGTTTGGGAAGGCTGCAGAGCCAGGCTTGGAAAACAGGGCCAGGACCACACCCCCAGCACCAGCCCCGAGAGGACTGGTGACACCCTCTGAACCCCCTTCTTTCCTCTGCTGTCCTGGAGGCTGGTGCAGCACCGTTTATGTACAGTGTGGGCTCCACCGACCTGCCACCTCAAGGCAACTGGCTTCTTTTTTTTTTTTTAATTTTTAAAAAAATTTTATTTATTTTATTTATTTATTTTGGCTGCGTTGGGTCTTTGTTGCTGTGCGCGGGCTTTCTCTAGTTGCAGTGAGTGGGGGCTACTCTTCATTGCAGTGCGCCGGCTTCTCATTGCGGTGGCTTCTCTTGTTGCGGAGCACGTGCTCTAGGCACGCGGGCTTCAGTAGTTGTGGCACACAGGCTCAGTAGTCGTGGCTCGCGGGCTCTAGAGCATAGGCTCAGTAGTTGTGGCACTCGGGCTTAGTTGCTCTGCGGCATGTGGGATCTTCCTGGACCAGGGCTCGAACTCATGTCCCCTGCATTGGCAGGCAGATTCTTAACCACTGCGCCACCAGGGAAGCCCCAGGGCCACTGGCTTCTGATCACAGTCTGGATGGGCACATCTGGTCAGTCTGGTCCATGTCATGTGCCTGCATCACGTGTTGGAGCAAGGAGGTAGGAATTCAGCATGTGGCCATTTTGGCTTTTATAGTGGAATGTGCCTTCTGCCTCCCTCCAGACTCATGTGGGAGAAAGTTCCAGATGCTGGGCATCCAAAAAACCTGGCAAATACCTACATGGGAAACAAGAATAAGTAAAGAGTGGTCCCTGACCTTGAGATACACACAGACACGTAAGGGTCAGTTATATGGGCAAATGATTATGACAGGAAGTGACGGGGGCCATAGTGGAAGTGAGTACTGACCAGGGGCTGAGCTGGCAGAGTAATATGCCCCTTGCCTACAATGGAGAGTTCGAGATGTCCCTGTGCATTACATGCCACCTGGGTGGCATGGCCAGGTGGAGTTTGAGGCCTGGATGGGGCTGCCACACTGGGCCAGACACTGCGGACACACCAACCGGGCAGAATCTGTGTGAGGCCGGGGGGCGATGCACCTTCTCCTGCTCACAGGAACGATGAAATTGCTCAGCCTGAAGCTGTTTCTGGCCTAAAGGGTCTCCCTTTTGATATTGAGTCATGCCTTACAAGCATTCTGCTGTGTCTTTGAATTATCTCTTGCCCAGAGGGGGGGCCTCAGCATTCTAGCTAAATTAGAGAAAGGATTCCCCAGAACCGAGAAATCAGAGATGGGAGAAGAGGAGGAAGACGTACTCACTGCCTCCTGGGCCCCTGCTGTGTGAGATCAGATTCCTGCTTTCTCCCCTGCCTCACCCTATGTTGCCTGCTCTTGTCTCTGCCTGTTCCTGTCCCTGCAACCACTGTCACTGTCTTCCCTGTCAACATCACTGCCCGTCTCTGTCTCCTTTGAGCCCCCTTCCCCGGAAGGACCCCAGCTCCAGCCTCTGAGCCCTGCGCTGTCCCCCTCCTGCTCAGCCATCTGAGTTCTCTGAGAGCCAGAGTTAACCACCCCCACTCCATCCCAGCCCACACACTGAAATTCCAGTAGCTCCAGTTTACTGTGGCCCCAAGCTCTGGCAGTGTTGTCTCAGGTAGGTAAAGGCAGGTGGGCGGCTCGCCCTTGTCAGGTCCCGTAGGGCCCCCGCCCGCCTGCCTGCCCCCCCTTCCTATTTGTGGCAACTTCAAATGTAGCGCCTTCCTGTCACCTCTCACACCCACGGGGGCCTCAAACACAGACAGAGGCTGGCTGCCCACCTGCCCACCTGCTTCCTTCCCCAGCCAGAGGGGACTTCCGCCGAGCCAGGTGAAGAGCCTCACCCAGGTCGCCTCTCCTTGGGGTGTTCTGAGACCTGGGGCAGGTTGGGAGGAGTCAGGGAAGAGGGAGAGGAGACCAGGTTTTGGAGGAATGAGACACCCGCGTGAGGCTGCCAGGCTCTGAGGGGCACCGGGGGTTAAGGAGGGTTACGGAGGGGAAGGGGAAGGGCCTCGGGACACTCGCTGAGCTGCGTGGTCCCTGGGCTGCGCGGCCCTCAGTGAAAGCAGCAGAGAAGTGAGGCGCTAGCTGATCAGACAGCTGGCACAGGGCAGCCTCCTGTCAGCCCAGTCAGGACCGGGGACTCTGGGTCCGCTCGCTCAGACCGCCCCTGCTGAGCCCGGGAAGTCTGGGTGGCGGGACACTGGGGCTTCCTCAGCTGCCCAGAAAAGCTGTGTGGATGAGCTGGGGGGCAGAGGCGCCCCTCAGTGCGGAGCCTGTGGTTGGTAGAGTCTTGGAATAGCTTCTCAATTCCCTGTGGCCCTGAGGAGGTCTGGAATGTTTCCTCATATCTCTGAGCTCACCTGGAAGTACCTCCATGAGGACCTCTCTCTCTCCTCTCTTCTCCAGGGATGGGGATCAGGCCAGCTCTGCTCTTTGCCTCTGATTGGCCAGTCTCCATTCAATCCTCTTCTTGCCCCTACCAGGAAAGCATCATTGGCTTTGATGTCATTGCTGAGAGAGTCCTATCACATCAGCCAGTCCAACTCTCCCAGTTTGCAGATAAGGAAACTGAGGCCAGGAGGGGCAGTGACTGACTCAAGGTCACACAGTGGTTTCCTGGGAGAGCCAGCCCTCGAAGACAGGCGCTTATTTGGAGGACCTTCACTGCTCACCTGTGACTGACCTGTCTTCCCAGCAGGTAGTGGGGGCATGAAGGGGGAACCCGCTCCAGAGTTGGGTTGTTGCCACAAGACTAATCCCCTGGGGAGCACAGGAGGCTCCCTGTTCCCCCACTCGGACTTCCAGCTCTGCCAAGGCGATCAGGTAAGGTGCGGTCCCATCCCCAATTTTGAGGCCAGGCTGCTTCTGGAAGGTGGGGATGTTAGGAAGAAGTAGGGGGAAAATCTGAAGGGACCTCGATTCCCCTGGTCCTGAGCACCCCTACCCCAGCACATCATGGGACTGTGCCCTTGGAAGTGCCAGAGACCCTCTCCCGCGCCCCAGGGGCCCGACTCTCCTGTGAGGCATGAGAAGGGACAGGGCCATGCAGGAAGCTTGGCTGTGTGACCGTGACCTGGGCCTTAGAGGGAGGAGGCTCAGGGCCCTCCTGTGGGGTACACAGTCTTTGATGAGGATTTTCTCTCAGTTCACCTTGGCTCCATTCAAGTAGATAGTCTGGGGGTGGTCAGGAAGGAAGGGTAGGAGGAAGAACAGGGCTGAGTGAGGGGTTCTGGGGCAGGGGGAGGGTAATCCTGGGGGTGGACGTGTAAGTCCCTTGGGAACGCGGAGGAGGGAAGGGGAAACCATTTGAGTGACAGACATGGTGGAGGCGGGTGTATGTTGGGGGGTGGTCTTAGCTTCTCCTCCCCGTTTGGAAACCAAACTAGGGGTGGAACCATCCCAAGGGACTATCCCAGGAGACTCCCAGTCCCTAGCCCCCAAGCCCCTTCCCCCTGCCCTCCAGGTCTTCCCAGCCTTCAGGCCACTTCCAGACACAGTGGATGCCCATGGCCCGTCCTGTGCCAGCTGGCTGTGCCCCTTGCCACTGGCACTGGCCAGGTCTTCCCTGCTGGCCTGCCCTCAGGGCCTGGACGTATACCTGTGCACCCTGCAGTCGGCACCCCTGGGCACAGCCCCGCAGGGTCTCAGAGAGGATGCCTTGAGCACAAGTAAGCCCAGGGCACGGGGCTGCACCTTGGTGGAGGCTGGAGGTGGGAAGCACTGTTAGGTTTGGGGATGAGAGACATTGCGGACCCAGTGTCACTCGTGAGGACAGAGCCTCAAGCACGCGTTACTGCCACATTTTGAGCTGGAGCTCTGCCTGGGGGTGCGAGGGGCTCTCAGGTGGTGACACGTGAGCAGAGGTGAGCAGAGGAGGTGGGCAGTGGTTTTCTCAGGCATGGGTATGGGATCTGGTGTAGGCGTAGCTATTCCCGGGGATTGAGAGTGGCGCTTTGTCTGCCTAGAACGTTTGAGCTAGAGGGGCCTGTTTTATAAGACAGGAGCCCTGGGAGTCAGGGAGTCGGGGGTGGAGTCCTGGTTCTGCCCTTTCTGGCTCTATGACATCATGGAGGCCAGTTTCTTCTTCCACAAAAGTACAATCTCACTAACCTATGTTCTACATTTATTGCTTACGATACACCATTTCCTTATGCAACTCGACCTGGAGGGCAGGGACCATGCTGCTGTGTCCTTTATTTCCCCAGCACAGAGTAAAGCAGCTCAGTAAAGCTGGTTGAGTGAATAAATGAGGATCCAAGCAGACAATCTACTTTTTAATCTTTATACATATTTAGTATTTTACTTTATATCACTCCCAGTTTAACTCCTACCTCACTGGCTGTTGCACCTCAGTCTCCCTTGCTTACTCTCCATTACTTACCTCCTAAGTCTTCCCCTGCTCAGGAACTCAGTCCAGAGCCGCCTCCTCATCCCTCCCCTCCCCTCTCCTCCCCTGTTCCCATCTCCTCTCTTCTCCTCTCCTCTCTCTTCTTTCCCCCCTCCTCTGCTGTTCTCTTTATCTAGAGTAGCAGTTTGATAGAACTTCCTGCAATAATGGAAATGCTCTGTACTTCTGCTGTCTGATACCATACCTACTGAGCCTTTTAAGTGTGGCTAGTGCAAGTGAGGAACTGAAGTTTTTACTGTGCTTATTTTAATCAATTTAAATGTGTCTGGTGGCTACCATTTTGGACACAGCAGATCTAGGACCACATTTTATGGGATCTCATTTGGGCCCATGGCACCCAGATTTATGTCTCCAGCTCAGGCTGCTCCATTAATCTCCAAACCAATTCACCCAACTACCCACTTGACTTCTCCACCTGTACGTCTAAAAGGTTTCTTGAATCGTTTTCTCTCTCTGAAATCATTATGCGCTGCACAAATTCTAGCCTCTTTTATTGGCAAGGGCAATTGAAGACCAGGAAAGCCCAGAGAGGGGAGATGCCGTGCAGGCTAGAGCCCTCTCTCAGCTCGGAGCCAGGCAGGTTGATGCAGAGCAGAACTTTACCCGAATCTGAGTGGCCCTGACCGTCTTCCCTTTCCTGCTCAGGGCACCAGCCACCAAGGCGGCCTGCCGGCTCCTCCAATGGCGAGAAACTCACAGCCAAGTACCCTCTGAGCAGGGACAAGATGGGAAGCCAGCTGGAAAGAGCTGGCGAGGGGTCCCCCCACCCATCCTTCTCTCCTCACAACAGCTCTTCCCCAAACCCTTGGCAAGACAAAAAGAGCCCCAGCCCCTTGCCTTTCTGCTCCTGGCCCCTGCCCACCCCCATCTCCAAAGAATTCCCATCCCACCTCTGCCCATTCTATCCTGCATACCCATTTCTCCTGCCCTCACCTTACCTGGTCACCTGTGGGGGCCTACCTTCTGTGCAGTGTCCCCCCCTCTTCATGCTGCCCCAGAACACCTCCTACACCACCATGGCTGTGCCCAGCTTGCTGATGAATGTCTATGAGGCTGGGCACTCTAGCACCCAGGGGGAGACCCTGCACCCCTACCCAGGGGCCTCTCAAGCCTCTGGCCAAACCCAACCCTCCCAGGCCCAGAATCCAGGCTCTGCAGCTGCCAGGACCTACTCCACAGGGCTGGAGCGTGCTGGCTGGGCGGTTCCAGCAAAGTTGGCCCTGCCGGGCTCCCAGGCGGGCTCTTCGGCGCTGCCTTATCCGCTGAAGAAAGAGAATGGCAAAATCCTGTACGAGTGCAACGTGTGCAGCAAGAGCTTTAGGCAGATCTCCAACCTCAAGGTATCTGCCTCTGGGCTCAGTGGCTCCCCTCAGCATCCTTCAATGACCCCCCTCCCATCTAGAATCAAGAACCTTACAGCCAGAAGGAACGGCTGGGCAACCTCTAGGGCCTATGACCTTGGCTGGTTCATTTGGCCCCTCAGTTTCACATCGGTAGAGAGGAGTCCTCTCCACACTAAAAGACTGTCTATGAAATCCTCTAAGTTAAAAATAGGGAAACTAAAAAAAAAAAAAAAAAAAAAATAGGGAAACTGAGGAAAGATTTGCCCAAGGTTACCTTGATTTAATGGTGCAGTCAGGTCTTGATCTCAGTCTCTCAACATCTAGAGCAAAGCCCTTTCTTGAGCAATCATCCTCTCTGATTCCCAGTTAAGCCTCCTCTGGTTTACTTATTTGAAGTTCAGGTGGGGGAACAGGTAGATTTTAGTGAGTCTAGACCACAGACCTGACAACCAGCCTTTTTCATGTGGAATCCTGCACATCAGCGCTGTGCTGTAAACATCATTATAGGCATCGTCCAGCAGGGGGCAACCATGGGCACATCTCTGTGTATCAGCAAACACCGGAAGCTAGGCGCGAGTTGGCACCTGCTGAAGTTGAGGAAAAGTTACGGTTATTGGAGAACAGCCCTTCTGCATCCTCTAGGGCATGAATTCTTAAACTTTAACGAGTCTCAAACCACCTGGAGAGCTAGTAAACATGCACATTCCTAGGCTCAGCCCCAGAGATTTTAATTCAGCTGGTCTGGGGTGGGACCTGAGAATCTGCATTTCTAACACTCTCCCAGGTGATGCTGCGGGTCTGTGGACCATACTTCGAGAAGCACTGCACAAGATACACACACACACACACACACACACACACACACACACACACACACACACAGGGTACCCCTCACCTGGCCTGCTGACCACAGCCATCTCCCCTCTTGCAGGGCAGCAGATAGAGTGAGGGGATCCTGGGGAATGGTAGATTGGCCTTCAGGGAGGTGATACAGATGCAGGGGGATTGAGAGGCCTTGATGCCTATGGGGATGTGGGTAGAGATTTGAAGAGGATCCCCGGCCCTGCTGGAGGGCTCTGGGCAGTTGGCAGCATTTCTCCCACACCTGGCTCAGGTCCATCTGCGTGTGCACAGCGGGGAGCGCCCGTTCCAGTGTGCCCTGTGCCAGAAGAGCTTCACCCAGCTTGCCCACCTGCAGAAGCACCACCTGGTGCATACTGGGGAGCGGCCCCACAAGTGCCCGGTGAGACCATCCTCCCCCTCCCCTGTACTCCTGCAGGCTGCAGAAGAATTCTAGGCCCCCGGGGGATGACACCCGTGGCCTCCATTCCCCAACCATCCTGAGCAAGTGGAGACAGGACAGGAGGCAAAGGTTGGGGGGAAGAGGGAGGTGGAAAGGAAGGGCCAGGACGTGATATTGGAGGTCACCCCCTGGGCCTGGAGGGGAGAAAAGAGATGTATGTTTGTGGGGGGAGAAGAATGAAGTTAGGGGTCCTGGGGATACCCATTGCCTACTTCCCAGCATAGTTGGAGGAGTTAATGCTATAGTGTGTGTAAAGTATATAAACACGACTTATAACATCAGCTCATGTTAGCTCCCTCCCTCTTTGAGCCTCACCATGTCCCTTGGGAGGTCAGAAGGGCCCAGACTCTTTCCCTGTTTTAAAGAGGCAGAAATGAAAGCAGCATAGTGGTTATAGTCTGGGCTACCTGGGTTCAAAATCTCTGCCTCCAACTTGCTGTGTGAGCTTTGGCTAGTGGCTTCACTCCTCTGAGCCTCTGCGTTTTCATTGTAATATAGGAGTAGTACTTAGTCCTGCTTCTCCAGAGTCCTGGAGAAGACTAGTACACGAGAACAGTTCTGGCATGTAGCAGCTCCCAGTAAATGTTAATTATGCCCACTGAAGCTGCAGCCCCACGCATAAGGGTTCTATGTGATTATCTCATTCAGTCCACCATACCTATGAGGTTAGGTATTAATACTCTCATGTTACCCATAAGGAGAGCAAGGATCAGAGAGGGGAGGTCACCTATACAAGGTCATGCAGGGAGTAAAAGAACCAAGATACTAACCCACTCTGACTGGCTACAATCTGCCAGACACTGTGGGTCCCAGGGAGGAATCATGGGGGGAAAGCTTCCAGGCCTGCATTACAGGGAGGTGGTAGGGGGGTATTTTCAAGATGGGGAGGGGGAGCAGAGATCCTGGGTCAACCAGGTGGGCAGAGCTGACGCCAGTGCCCATTCCCATCAGATGTGCCACAAACGCTTCAGCAGCTCCAGCAACCTCAAGACCCACCTGCGCCTGCACTCAGGGGCCCAGCCCTTCCAGTGCAGTGTCTGCCCAAGTCGCTTCACCCAGCACGTTCACCTGAAGCTGCACCATCGGCTGCATGCACCACGGCCCTGCAGCCTTGCTCACACCCACCTGCCCCTGGCGTCTCTTGCCTGCCTTGCCCGATGGCACCAGGGGGCACTAGATCTTGTGGTGGCCCCATCAGAGAGGCAGATAGACTGGGACGTGGACAAGGTCAAGGTGTCCTCAGCATCCCGGGGAAAGCAAGGGCAGCCAGCCTGAGCAGTGGTGCCAGGACTGCCCTGGGGAGGGGGCAGGGGCAGAGCAATTAAAGGATTTTCTCTATGATGAGTTGAGGCCTCCAGAGCTTCAATAGTGGAGGGGGAGGTCACCATGTATTTGCCAGACTTCACACCCCACTCCACCTGGCAATTCAGGGAACACAGCCAGGAAGAGACTATGCTACCCACCGCGTGGGGTGGGTGCCTGCAGCCATCTACTCTGGCTGGGTTTGAATTCCACTCTCTGTTTGGGACCTATCTGGGACCAGCCCCACCATCTCAGCTCGCTGATGGACAGTCCAGCCTTCCAGGTCGCTGCAAGGTGCAGACCGTGCTGCCAAGCACAGGACACACTGCCCTCTTTTCTGAACAGATGTTCCAGCACCTGCCCAGATGCCTGTCTGCTGCTTCCCGCAACGTTCTTGTCTCACAGTTGCTACGTGCCCCCTCAGCTGGTACTCCCTGCCGTGGTCAGGTGCGGCATACTCCTCCCTCTGTACATGCCAGGATCTGAGCTCCCTGTGGGAGAGGCAGGAACACAAGGATATCGGTGTCCACTCATGACCCACAAGCAAGATGTCCCCCTGTGTGTCAGGACCAGTCATCACAGAGAACAAATGGCTAAGGAGGCACCAAGCTCGGGGAAGGGGTTGAGGTCCTACAAGGACTGCCGGCAGGGAAGAACTGGCAGAGAGCCTGGGGAACTGGGACCCTCCTGATGGTCTTTCTTCCTGCAGTCCCAGAGGATCCCCCAATGTGCAAGGTATGCCCCCCCGAGAGTTAAGAGAGGTAGCATCAGGTGGGAAAGGGTACTGCCCTTTGGGGGTACAGGAGGCCCAGGTTATAATCACAACAGTAGCCATTATTAAATCATAATAGCTGGCCAACTTCCAGCAGGGGTCGCCGTTCGCATCCCTGTGGGTTTCGGATAGGCTTCCCCACCAAGGGAAGATTCCCCCACAGGCGAGATTCCCGCTGTGTCATAGGGTCTCCAGGACCGAGAGAGAGAACTCTCATAAGGGTCCACCATGGCAGGGTAAGGGCAGGGTCAACGTCGATCCCCACCAGTACCGAGGTCTAGGTTCCAAGCCCACCTATCACCCTTTTGGCCCCGCCCAACATGCCAACCAATCAGGCTAGCCCCCCCAATCACGCCCATTCCCGCCCCTGGCTCCGCCCCTGCGTTCTAGCTCCTCCTTCTCCGGGGGAGCGGGAAAGACCCTTAGCTCAGTCCAGGCTCCTGGCCCCTTCTAGCCCCAGGACCTTCCTTTCCGGCCTACTTTGTGCAGGCCCAGCTTGAAGGCTTCCAGCACCGGGACCCGGTGGGCCCCTGGCGCTTCCGGAGGCCTAAAGAAGTAGCACAGACAGGGCCAAGAGCTGCAGCGGGGCGGGGGTGGGGGTGGGGGAAGCAAGGGTGGGGGGTGGCCCGGGTGGGGACGACCCCTGCAGAGCGCACCCCCTGCCCTGGGGCTTGGGCAGCATCTGGATCGGTCCTCACCCCGCGCCCGCACTGCGGGCCGGGCGCTGTTTGCTCAGGGGGGCGGGCAGGAGGAGGCGTTTCTCTGTAAATGAGCGGGATCCGGGTGGCCCCCGCGGCCCGGGACCGGTCAGGTGTCCTGACGCCCCGAGCCTGGGACCTTGCCCTTGCCATGGCCGAGCGGCGCGGGGGCCTGGGGGCCCGCCTGGCTCGCCGCCTGGCCAGGCTAGGGCTCCGGAGGGAGTGCAAGAGGAAGCCGATACCGGAGGAGGCCAGATCCTGGGATAGGTGAGGGGTTTGGAGGAGGGCCGCTCGGGGCGCCCCTGGGCCCAAGGGTGTGGGTGTGCGTCTTGGAGTGTACCTGATGTTCAAATATCCTGTATGAGTGTCTGGGAGCATAAAAATATACCTGTCGGTGTACCACGATTTTGGTTATGTGGACTTTATATTATAAAGTTCCTGTGCTTTTATAAAACTTTACAACAAATTTGCAATTTCCTAAGTCTGGCAGGTGGCATGCCAGGGAACTCCTGATTTTCTCTCCAGAGATAGTTGAAAGGCAAATATGGTGGTTCCTCCTGCCCCTGTGGACTTTGATTCTTTCATCACAGGCCAGTTTAGCTCTGGTCTTCACGTCCCTTTGTCATGAGTATGACAGGTTCCTGAGTTGGCTTAGACTGCACTGCATTCGCCCTTAAATGCCATGAAGAAGTTTTCCCCCTGTCATCTCAGATTGTAAGAACATTAAACTTTTATTTGTCACTTGCTTGGTGCTGTACCTGGATTATCTCATTTAATCCTCACAGCAGCCAGACAAGGCGGGTATTTTGTGTGAGTCAGATAAGGAAATGGAGGTCCAGAGAGGTTAAGTCACCGCCCCAGTCACACAGCTGGGAAGTGGTGGGGCTGGGACACAGGCTTAAGCAGTCTGACTCCAGGGCCCACATCCTGAAGCACTGGGCTGCTCTGTTGCTTGGAGAAATTTCGGGACTGTAAGCCTGGGGGCCGGAGCTCTGTCCTAACCCTAGATGCCACTGGCCACGTGACCCTGAACAAATTGCTACATCTCTCCTAGCTGGTTCACTGTTACCTGATGTCTGAGAGGAAGGGAAAAGGCTCTGTGGGTGGCCAGGCTGAATGGGTGGGAGGGGCATAGCGAAGAGGACCTCAGTAGCTCACAGGCCCTGTATCTGCAAAGAACATGGCGTGTGCTCTCAGGCACGGGGTGTTTGTGTCTCTGTGCAGAGACTGGGCAATTTGTTCTGATCTTATCATGACACGGCTGTCTCCAGCCTGCCCTGGGAGGAGTGGAGGCAGTCGTGGTGGGGCCAGAGTGAGAGGAGGAGTTTGTGCTGCTCGAAAGGAGGGGAGGGCCTAGCCACCCTATACCTGGAAGCCTGGATGGCCGGGGGTGCCCACACCCTGCCAGTGCCCTCCCTGGAAGTCACACCCACTCCCTTTACCCTGTCTGGCAGGAACCTGCCCTATAGGCCCAGATGGCACTGCTCCTCCCTTTCTTTCCCCACTTGACAGGAGGCAGGGCTGCGGGTGAGTCAGGGACAGGGAGGGCAGGGTAGGGACTTCGCATGCTCCTGGGCCAGCGTGATGATACATCCCATGTGTGCACTTGGACTTGGTTCTCACTGGCTGTGGGAATGGGACTCTGGCCCTGAGGCACAGGCCTCTGCTCCCTGCTGATTGCCTGGAGTCGGGGGCAGAGTGTACAGAGGGGGCAGCCAAGGCACTTCCTCATCTTGCCCCCATTAGCATGGTGATGCCCAACCAACCTTTGGAGTGATACCATCCTAGTGTCTTAACTCCAAGGCTCACTAGCTGTGTGACTCCAGGCAAGTCACTTTACCACTCTGGACCTCAGTTCCTTACCTGAAAAATGAGGACAATAATATCTACCTTTTAGGATTATTTGTGAGGCTTAAAGGAGATTATGTAGGCCTGGTACCTAGTGCTAAACCTGGCATAGGGTGGGCCTCAGCAAATGGCAAGCTTTTGAATTATTAGGGTACTGTCCTTTTTCTGTATTCTGGCCCTGATACAGGCCCAGGCCCATCCCATCCCTGTCTCTCTGTCTCTGGAGGTGGAGTGGACAGCTGGGGGAGGGAGCAGAGAGGAAGCTGCTGCATAGACCTCCCCTGCCCCGCAGCCCCACCCCCCCCCCCCGAGATTTCAGGTGCTCATCCTGCCTGTGTGGGCCCTGAGAGAAGAGGTGGGAGAGCCACTAGGTCCAGTCTGGGCGTGGGAGAGGAGGAGGCTACTTCATTCCTTTCCCTGTGCTTCCTTCCCAGGCCCTGGGGTGGCCAGAGCTGCCCTGACCTGGCCCAGGGCCAGGGCAGCACCAGCAGAGTCAGCCTCAAGGTAAGAGAGAATACAAGGGTGGGGGAGTGTAGGGGAGCAGAAGCTCTGGGAGGGGCTGGGCCGGCCCTGAGAACCCTGACTTACAAGTTAGGCAACTGGAGTTCTCTCATCCCTCCTCTGCCACGGGTTCACTGTGTGACCCTGAGCAGATCACTTCCCACTTCTGAACCTCAGCTTCCCCATCTGCAAAATGGGGACAGTAATGCCTCTTAGGGCTGTTGTGAGAAATAACGTAACAGATGTAGAACCTCCAGTGCGGGGCCTAGATGCTCAGAAAACAGCTTCCTAATGTCGGGGCCCCTGGGGGAGGCATGTAGGGGCAGTACCTGTTCTCAGGACCCCCTTTCCACACTCCCTCCTTTAGCTTGACCTTCCCCATCTTTGACCCCTTTTCCCCACTTCCTGGCATGGCCCCCAGGGGTGACGCTGGGCCGGTGGCTTAACCTTCTGCCCGCAGTTTCCCCATCATCAGTGGGGACCTGAGCCATGGATTGGACAGAGACAAGGTCCCCCACTCCCCACCCCCTGGAGGAGCAGACGGCTTCCTCTGGAGGTGGCTCAAGCAGCCATGTGTCTCTCTGTGATCCTGAATACTATCAATAATTACTAGCATTTAATTGAGTACTGCTGGTACTCTGCATGGATTATCTCATACAATCTTCACAGCACTCCCAGGAAGCAATATTTTTATTATCACGCCCATTTTACACATGGGGAAACTAAGATGCAAGAGGTATTGCAGCTAGAAAGTAACAGAGCTGAGAATCAAGCCCAGCTTGCCTTGCTCGGGGCCCCCAGATTAATCATCCAACCCTCCTGTTTCTTGAGATGTTCAGCCTCTGGGGAGTGAGAGGCTGCATCTATTTCATAGATGAGTACATTAAGGCATTTGGGATCAAGGGCCTCTGCTAGGAGGAATTTGACCCCAGATTTGGCTCCTCTGTTGCCAGGGACACAAACCCATCCTTGAAAACTGGTGTTTTGGGTGGCAGTGTCCATTTGGGTCCTTGGTCCTGAACCCTCTCCCCTCACACCCACAGCTAGGCTGGGCCCCAGGGGAAGACAGCGGACAGAAGTCAGTGTTGTCCCACTTAGGCAAAACCTCTTTCCAGGCTCCCTCTTGTCCCAAGAACATCTCTATGCCCAAGTACCTCCTCCCAGGTGTGTTTGGGAATCTCGGGCTGGGAGGGTACTGGGGAGTTGGCTGCAGGCTCTCTGGAAGCCAGGAGCGGGCAGAGGCCACGGGCATTTGTGGCAGGCCTGCCCACAAAGCCCCTAATGCCCAGGGCAGCTGGTACCAAAGGGCTGGAGGCCAGAGGATTCCTGGGAAATCAGCAGTTGGCCTGAGAATCAGGAGCCCTCACTGTGTGACTTAAGTCATGTCAGTGTCCACTCTGGGCCTCACCTTCCTCACATGCAGAATGGGAAGGGGTGAGTTGAATGCTGAAGGGCCTTTCCAGAGCTCTGCCTCTTTGTCCAGATCTTGTGGCCTAAGAGGCAGTCTCTCCTTAAGGCAGCTCTGCTTGGTGTCAGAGCTCTGCTCAGCTTCTTCTGTGACAAGGAGGGCAGCCGGGGTGTCAGGGGTACCCAGAAGGCAGGGGAGCGATGCTGTCACCCGATCTTTGCTTCTGCTTTCCCTCAGGCCCAAGCCCAGAGCCTCTCAGAGTTGGACCTTTGGGCAGGGAGCCGTGGCTCCTGGCTTTGGAAGCAACGACACAGCTCAGGGAGGTCTGCTGAGCCACTGGGGCGCCTACAGAGGCCAGCAGTGGGCAGCGCCTCTGACCTGGCCAACTATGCCTCTGTGGGGCCAGAGAGCCTGGCACTGGCGGTGACCTCAGCAGAGCCTGTTGGGACCAGGTGTCCCTCATGCCCACCACCAGCTCCTGGATGTTTGGAACAAGGATCTCCAGGCTGCACCTGCCTGCAACCCCCGTACACAGCCCCAGAGATTCCTCTGAGGCCTGAGCCACCCAGCAACCTGGAAGACGTGCGGCCCCGCCCAGCATCCTCCCCCAGGGCAGAGGGGGCAAAGGGCGAGCCTACCAGCGCAGGGCCAGTCCTGCCCGAGCCAGCCCAGACTCTACGTGAGTGTCCCTCTGCCAGGAGGACCCGCTACCACATCACCGTCACCCTGCAGGGGCGTGGGCAAGCACCTGGGGAGGAGACTGAGGAGCCCAAACCGGCCCGACCAGCTCCCCACCCCTGCGGCCCTGAGGAATCCAGGGGCTGGCAGGAGCCTCCCCAGGGCCCCCGCCCCATCACAGGGTGCCTGGTGGACCTGCCTCAAGAGCCCCGGCTGAGAGCCCCACCACATCAGGGGAGCACGGCCCAGCGGCAGGAGCTCCAGGCTGGCCAGATGCCTGGGTCCCCGCATAGATGGTGAGTAGACTTCGCCCCACGTGGGGCAACGCGGGGAGGGGAAACCGGCCTGTCTGCCCCCTCTTGGGTCTCTATCTTGTCTCTGGGCTTCTCCAACTCAAGGCCCATTCATTCAGTTCCCTGGGTGTGAGCTGACTCTGCCATCCCCTCCCCTTCCCAACTCTGCCCTCCTTTCCCTCCCCTCATCCAAAGGCTACCTCCTGGGACCCAGTGCTTCCCTATTCCTCTGTCCGCCTGAGGAGGGGGATATCCTGTCATGGAGAGGATGAGGGAGGGATCACCTTATCCTCAGCAACACCCCCTCATTCCCTCGTTCTGTTCCGGAGACCACATTCCCAGCCTGAGAAGAGACTCTCAGCCAAAGTGCTGTATGTCCTGGGGCAAGTTGCTTAACTTCTCTGGGCCTTGAGTTGCCAAGTAGATTTGGTAGCTGGAGATGAGGAAGGAGGAGGTGGTTACAGGAAAATACTTTGAACTCTAGAGAGTTGGGCTGCTGAAATAGCAGGGATGATTTTTAAAATAAATTTATTTATTTATTTTTGGCTGTGTTGGGTCTTTGTTGCTGCTCGTGGGCTTTCTCTAGTTGTGGGGAGCGGGGGCTACTGTTTGTTGCGGTGCGCGGGCTTCTCATTGTCGTGGCTTCTTTTTTTTTTTTTGGAAAAGTAAAACCATTTTAATATTCAGTCCTAAAGATCATTTTGGAAATAATTTCTGTGTTTTTAGAAACTCTCCAGAGAGGGTATCAATGAAATTTAAGATGTCTTTGAGACAATATAAGGAATTCCTTCTTCCTGCTTTGGAGTCCACAGATGCTTGATTCAGTGTGTTGGTTTCTACTACGTGATAGGAAACTGAAAGCTGCCCCAAAACCTGGTTCTGATTCTTTGTATTCCATTCAGTGGCCGTGAGATCCTTAGTGAGTCTCTTTCTCTCTCCCTAGTCCTTAGACTTTCATCTGTATTTCTCACAATTCTGTTGACTGACTAGAAGGTTCTTCTGCTTCCCATGGTGTTGCCTGGGGTGCGGCGATGGCTGGAAGGTCCGAAGCGGCCTCACCCAGGTGGCTGTAGTGGGTGCTGGTGGGGAGCTCAACTGCGGCTATCAGCCTGGGGCTTCGGTTCGCACCCATATAGGCCTTTCCACGAACCTTCTAGAGCTTCATCCGCATGGTGGCCGGCTTTCAAGGAGTGTTCCGAGTAGAAAAGACGGTAACTTCAGAGCAGGGTCACTTCTGCCTCATTTGGAAGCACAGCCGCAGTGGGACCCGAGGAGGTCGCTGGGAACCGAAAACGACATCACCGCTGGGCCTTGGGCCCTCGAGGAAGGGCCCCCAGCGCTCCGTGGCCACCGCCCAGGGCCTGCGAGGCGTGCTCACGAGACGACGGGCGAGCAGCGCTGAGGCGGGCTGTCGTGGCTTCTCTTGTTGCAGAGCACTGGCTCTAGGAGCGCAGGCTTCAGTAGTTGTGGCACGTGGGCTCAGTAGTTGTGGCTTGCAGGCTCTAAAGCTCAGGCTCAGTAGTTGTGGCGCACGGGCTTAGTTGCTCCACGGCATGTGGGATCTTCCCGGGCCAGGGCTCGAACCCGTGTCCCTTGCATTGGCAGGCAGATTCTTAACCACTGCACCACCTGGGAAGCCCAGGGATGCTTATTAATAAAGCTTCAGTCGCAACAATAGTTACCCCACATGGTTCTGTGTTGGCGGCACTGAGGTTCCCAAGCCTCCGTTTTTAATTTGTGTTGAAATTACTCTCCTGAATCTGCCTGGTGGGCTCAGAGGTGGAAGGATGTGTCCCCTAAAACTCACTGAAGAGGGGATGAACATGGGATCTCTCTAGAACCACCGGGAAGGGCAGTGGGCCTCAAACAGGGCTCTGAAAAGTTCCTAATGATGACGGTGGTGGCTGTCACTTATGGTTTGTTTTCTGAGCATAATTCTATTTAATCCTCACAACAGCCCCATGAAGTTGGACTAATCCTGCTCTCCACCTTTCCACCCCAATTACAATAGGGAAACTAAGGCTCAGAGAGGTTTCATCACCTGCTCAAAGTCAACCAGAAAGTGAAGGGGTCAGAATTTGAACCCGGGTACCTGTGTTCTAACTACTTCTCTCTCCTGCCTCTAACGGAGGCCTCGGTGGCCTTGTGCAAGCAATGGAGTGTTGAGTGTGGTTGCTGTGTGGACTGCAGAGCTTTCTGTAACCTCATGGAGGCAGACTTGGCAGTACTGTGTCAGCAGAGGCAGCATCAGGGATGACCAGGCCTCTGGGCAGGAGTCGGGGTAATGATTCTGTGATAAGGAAGAGGGACATGTGCGACCCAGACTGGCTCAGAGACCTGCTGCAGGGGGAGGGTGTGCCCCAGCTGGGGGAGAAGGGCTGCAGAGAGAGGGAGGGTGAGTGGGCGGGGCAGTCCTTGGAGAGGGGAAAGGAAGGAGCAGGAGGTTCATCTGGGAGACTTGGGCTCCTTCTGCCACTCCCTGACTATTTTGGGCACAGGTGGATAATGACAGACTCGAAGGAGGTGAGGGCTCACTTAGAAAGGAAGGAAGCGGACCTCCAGGGGTGTCCTCCTTCTCCGTTCCCTTTCTGGGGGAGGGTCCTCTGGGCCAATATTAGCAACTATCGGGGGTGGGGAGGCGCAATGCAATTGAGTCTGGAAATGTAAGATGTGTATGCATCCAAGTGTGTGCATCTGTTCAAATAAGGGTGAATTTCAAGGGGAGGAGGGCTGGGGGCTGTGAATTGACTCTGTGTGTGTGTGTGTGTGTGTGTGTGCTGTGAATGTGTGTGCATGTGTCACTGTGTTTTTGTGTTTCTGTGTGTGTGTCTGTGTGACTTGTGTGTCTGCTGTGTCCCTGTGTGTATATCCCCGAGTGTCTGTGACTGACTCTGTGTTTGTGTGTCTGACTGTGTACGTTGGGGTAAGTATCTATGTGTGTTTTTGTGCCTGTGTGACTGTGCGTCTGTGCCGTGTGTGTCTGTGTGTGATGCAGCACAAGCTTGTACGCCTGTGGGCTGGTTTGACCTAGTTTGTGGGTGACTCACAGGTAAGCGGGGAGAATCCAGGACGTGTCGGGTTAGACGAGGCTCTTTCCCACACTCCCCCCGCCCCCTCCTCAGCCTCTCCCTTTTCCAGCCCCACACACCTGATTTGGAAGCCACAGGTTAACCTGTGACAAATCCACCAATGGTCCGGGGCCCTGAAGAAGAGAGGGCTCTGGAAATGGGCATTTCTGCTGGCCTGGAAGAGGCATCCTGGGTCATTAGGGTGTGTCTTCAGAGGAAGGACAATATGGGGGAGGGCTATAGGCAGGCAGATTCCTGCATAGTTTGAAGAACATTCTAGCCATCACAACTATTCAGGGATGGGACAGGTCAGCTGTCAAATTTCAACCTCCCTGTCGCTAGAGGTATGCAAGCAGAAACAAATGATCACATGCTTGTGGAATGACTATCAAGGGTGTTGTCCAGGGGTTGGGTTGAGAGAAGCATAGAATCATAGGTCACTGTGACCTATGATCTGATTACCAATGGCTTCCTCTGAAGCTGATCTGATTACCAATGGCTTCCTCTGAAGCTGCTCTCCTGTTGCTTTGCCTATGGAGGCTTTCCAAATGTGGTTCCTGTTTTTTATGTCTAGTTCTTTGACTTCTGTACTCCTAGGATACCACCTCCAAGAGAAAATTGGCTTTGGATGAACCTAACCAGGGCCTAGCGCATCACGTGACACGATTAGCGCTGAATGAATGAATAAATGACTTAGAACCCAGGCTTTGACCCTTACTATCTGCCATCACGGACAGGGAATCTCAGCGAATGGTAGTTGTTATTGTTATTCAGAAATGGAGATGAGACTTGGGACAGGGGCTCATCAAGGGGTGACGCTCCATGTGCGGGGGAGTCTCAGCAAGGAGGACAGCAGAGAGGGTCGGGCCTCAGGCAAGGGCTGCAGTCCAGGGCCTCAGGTGTCTGAGTGTGCTGCTCTCAGGAATTCTGGCCCGGGGAAAGGATTGGGCATCCATCTCAGCCCCTCACCTCCCCCATATACGAGGCTTTTCTGGGGCCACTCAGACCCCGTCCTGGGCCAGGCCACATGCTGTCACAGCCACCAGTGGTCCCCGAGTCAGGTCAGGCTTCCCTGGGCCTCATCCCCATTCATCTCTGCCCCTCATAAAACCTGAGTCACTGCTGGGGCCACAAGACAGGGCCAAAGTTCTGGGTTCTACCAGCCTCTCAGGAGGGAGGAAAATAGAGAGGGAGGAGGGAAGTTGGGGGCATGGGTCCATTTCCGGCCTTAACTGCCCTTATAATGGTCTGGGGGCTGCCTCACAGAGAGGAGGAGCTGAAGACAGGCTGGTACTGAGGCTGATGCGGAACAAGCTGACCTTTTGGGTCCTTGAGGCCTGAGAATAGGATTGCCCTGCTCAGTGCAGCCTGGAAGTCGGAGTAGCTGACTGGCCCCTCCCCCTCTAGGACTGTGTGGCCTCCTTTAAAAGTAAACCCCCAAACCACAGAGTCTTAGTTTACCAGATACATCAGGGAATTTGATTTGGTGGTTAAGCACTTAGGGTTGGGTTCAACTCTTGCCTCTGCTACTGTGTGACTCTGGGCAAGTTTCCTAACCTCTCTGAGCCTTTCCCCCCTCATGTGCAAAGTGGGAATGTTTGTTTATAATTTTTTAAATTATTTATTTATTTGGCTGCGCTGGGTCTTAGTTGTGGCACGTGGGATCTTTTAGTTGCAGCATGCGAACTCTTAGTTGCGGCATGCACGTGGGATCTTGTTCCCTGACCAGGGATCGAATCCAGGCCCCTGGAATTGGGAGCACAGAGTCTTAACCACCAGACCACCAGGGAAGTCCCTTGTTTATAATTTATAAATAATTTATTCTGTTTTTTAAAATTGAAGTGTAGTTAATTAATAACAATTTATAATTGTTAGTTTCAGGTGTACAGCAAAGTGATTCAGTTATATGTATCTTCAGATTATTTTCCACTATAGGTTATTACAAGATATTGAATATAGTTCCCTTTGCTATACAGTAAATCTTTGTTGCTTACCTATTTTTTTTTTTTGCTTATCTATTTTATATATATTAGTTTGTATCTGTTAATCCCATGCTCCTAATTTATCCCCTCCCCTTCCCCTTTGGTAACCATAAGTGTGTTTTCGATGTATGTGAGTCTGTTTCTGTTTTGCATATAGATTCATTTGTATTATTTTTTAATTAATTAATTAATTAATTAATTAATTATGGCTGCATTGGGCCTTCGTTGCTGTGCGCGGGCTTTCTCTAGTTGTGGTGAGCAGGGGCTACTCTCCGTTGCAGTGTGTGGGCTTCTCATTGCAGTGGCTTCTCTTGTTGTGGACCACAGGCTCTAGGCGCGTGGGCTTCTGTAGTTGTGGCACGTGGGCTCAGTAGTTGTGGCACACGGGCTTATTTGCTCCGCGGCATGTTGGATCTTCCTGGGCCAGGGCATGAACCTGTGTCCCCTGCATTGGCAGGCGGATTCTTAACCCCTGTGCCACCAGGTAAGCCCCTGCATTATTTTTTAGATTCTATATTCAAGTGATATCATATAATGTTTGTCTTTCTGTCTGATTTACTTCACGAAGTATAATACTCCCTAGGTCCATCCATGTTGCTGCAAATGGCAATATTTCATTCTTTTTTTACGATCGAGTAATATTCCATTGTATTTACATACCACATCTTCTTAAGCCAGTCGTCTGTTGATGGGCAACTGGGTTGCTTCCATGTCTTGGCTATTGTTAAGAGTGCTGCTATGGGGCTTCCCTCGTGGCGCAGTGGTTGAGAATCTGCCTGCCAATGCAGGGGACACGGGTTCGAGCCCTGGTCTGGGAGGATCCCACATGCCGCGGAGCAGCTGGGCCCGTGAGCCACAATTACTGAGCCTGCGCATCTGGAGCCTGTGCTCTGTAACAAGAGAGGCCGCGATAGTGAGAAGCCCACACACCGCGATGAAGAGTGGCCCCCGCTTGCCACAACTAGAGAAAGCCCTCGCACAGAAACAAAGACCCAACACAGCCATAAAAATAAATAAATTAATTAATTAATTTAAAAGTAAAATCACAGGTTTAAAAAATGGCAACTGTTTAAAAAAAAAAAACTAAAAAAAAAAAAAGAGTGCTGCTATGAGCATTGGGGTAAATGTATCTTTTTGAATTAGAGTTTTCGTCTTTTCTGAATATATACCCAGGAGTGGGATTGCTGGATCATATGGTAGCTCTATTTTTAGTTTTTTAAGAAACCTCCATACTGTTTTCCATAGTGAATAATTTGTTCTTTATGAGGAAGCTTATGAGCCAGCGTTTTAGTTTATAAAGTGAGTTTTTTTCTTTTAACATCTATTTCTTTTTTAAAAATTTTAATTGGGGTATAGTTGCTTTACAATGTTGTGATAGTTTCTGCTGTACAACGTAGTGAATAAGCTATATGTATACATATATCCCCTCCTTCTTAGACCTCCCTCCCTACCATCCCACCCATCTAGGTCACCACAGAGCACTGAGCTGAGCTCCCTGTGCTATACAGCAGTTTCCCACTAGCTATCTATTTTACACTCGGCAGTGTATATATGTCAATCCTAATCTCCCAATTCATCCCATTTCCCCTCCCCCCCTCCCCCGTGTCCACACGCCCGTTCTCTACGTCTGTGTCTCTATTCTTGCCCTGCAAATAGGTTCATCTGTACCATTTTTCTAGATTCCACATATATGCGTTAATATACGATATTTGTTTTTCTCATAAAGTGAGTTTTTATTCTTTCTCTCTTACTGGATGCTGACAATAATCCTGTGAAGCACATACTCTTGTTATTCCAGTTTTGTGGCTGGGGGCCCTGAAACTTGCCGGGGAGAAGTGGCTGCCCAAGGTCATCCTGCTAGTGAGTGACAGGGCCAGGGGGAACCCAGCTTTGCTGGAGGCCAAAGCTGTCTTTCCTTACCTTCCTTTATAGTGATCAGAAACACGGTCAGAACATCACTTGCCTAATTCTCAGTTTTCCAGTTTTCTAGTTTTCAGCTCCTGGAGGACTAGCCCCAGGGCTCCTTGGGCAGAGTCCCAGCCCCATCCACAGACCAATGAGTCAGACCCATATGCCTTTCTGCTCTCTCCCTTCTCTCTCCTTCTAGGCTTAGGCCTTAGCTTCACTCCTTGAAGGACCCTGGCATAGGAGAACACCTGAAAGTAGGGAGAGGGGTGGGAGATCTGAGAGTATCGTGCCCGGTTTACAGATGAAGAAACAAAGGCCCCAAAGCTCAAATGATTTGCCTGAGGTTACTCAGTCTGACCTTGGCAGGGGGAGTGATTCTGCACTGCAGAGAGCTACCCTGACCACCCCCGACCCTGTCTCTCCTCTTCCCGGCACCCTCTGCAGTGAGCTGGACCACAGTGAGCCAAGGACACCTCAGGATCCGTTGCTGGGGCCCAACACGGACGAGGCCAGTGGGCCCCCAGCTCGGGCCAAGGCCCGAGTGGTGAGCACCTCACTGACATGGGGGCAGTGGCCCCCTGCCCAGGAAGAGAGCAAACACCGTTTTCACAAGGTGTCCCTGGTATCAGGGGCACGGCTAGAAGTCCCCCAGGAGGAGATGTCTGAGAATGGCCACCGTCGGGAGGAAGTCAACGGCTTTGCTGCACGGGAAGAAGAGACTATGAATCACCAGGGTCCCGGGGACGGGGCTGGCTCCAAAAGCTTCCAGAGCCATGGGCCCATCTTTTCCAAAAAGTACACACTGCCCCCCAAGGAGAAAAGGCCAGTGGGAAGGCCAAAGGAGGCTGTGGACCAGGGTGATGGCAGTCCCCAGGACCCCAGGACTGAGCCACTGAGCCCAGGAGCCACGGCCAAGACTGAGTGTTTGGCGCCGGTGCACGGGCCCCATGAGCCCAGGCCCAACCCAGGTGTGAGTCTCACCAGCAGGAGCTCCTGGAGCCTCAAGGAACGACGGGTGACATGCGCTGTGCGGACTACCATGGTGGTGGGAGGGCACGTGGACCGACAGGTGAACAGCTCTGTGACGAACTCCGTGGGGCTAACGCTCCCGGGCAAGGCCCTGCCCAGGGGCCGCAATGCCGCCCGCGTGGTGCAGGCAGTGGTGGTGAGCCCCCGAGCCGAGGACTCACCCAGCCGCAGCCAGGCCCTGGAGCTGCTAAGTAGCCTTGTGCCTGCTGGGCGGAGCCCACCTGCCAGCCGGCTTCCCAGGCCCCTGGCTGCTGTGACAAGGAGTCCAGGTCTGGGCAGCACAGAGGGTGCAGCCCCAGGGCAGCTGCCTGAGACGGGGACCTCAGAGCCAGAGGACAGATCTGTCCTGGCTCCCGTAGGCTTCCCGGACTATGCCCACCCGCCTCAGAACCAGGATGTCCCTGCAACCCACCCAGACCGAGACCAGGACAAAGCCCCAGATGCCAGGATCCATGAGGTCCCAAGAGTGCAGAGAAAATCCAGCCCCACCCAGCTCCCTCTCCAGACCTCTCAGGGCCAAACACCAGTACCCTCCTCTCCCAGACTCCAGACCCAAACCCCCTCCCTGGGCCTAGGTCACCCCCCAGAGCAGCCTGAAGTACCTACTCATGCTAGGGCCCAGCTGACTCTCAAGCCCAGGGGACCCCAGGCCTGGCCCTCCGTCAAAACGGAAGGGCATCCAGATCCCCCTGCTGCCACCAGCCTGCCCACGGTGAAGACTGAGGCTGTTATAGTCCCTGGACAATCTCTCGCTCCATCCTCTACAAGAAGGAAGGCTGTCACCAGCCCAGGAGGTCTTTCTGCTCCATCCTCCCCAAGGAATAAGGTTGTTCAGGACTCTGAAAATGTCCCTATCTTCTCCCTTACCCAGAAAGAGGTAGTGCAGAGTCCTGGGGTTCCTGCTGACTCAACCCCCGCCCAGAAAGAGGTAGTACAGGGTCCTAGTGCTCCTGCTGCCTCATCCCCTAAAGCAACCAAGGTTGCCCAGGCCCCAGAAGGCAGCCCTAGCACCCAAAAAGAGGTTGTCCAGAGTACTGAAGGCAGCCTTGCCCCTCCTCTCACCAAGGAGGAGGCTGGTCAAGGCCTGACAGCTCCTGCTGTCCCATCCCCCAAACAGGAAAGGGAGGTTCAGGACTCTGAGGAGAGCCCCATCTCATCTCCTACCCAAAAAGAGGTTGTCCAGGGCCCTGGTGCTTCTACTGTCCCATATTCTACCCAGAAAGTAGTTGTCCAGGGCCCTACTGCTCTCATTGCCCCCTCCTCCTCAGGGGGCGAGGTATCCCTCAGCCCAGGAGGCCCCCCTGCCCCAAGGCTGATGGGAGCAGAGGCCAGCCTGGAGTCCCAGCTTGTCCCTGACTCCGCCGAGGGCAAGACGTTCCCAGAGCCATCAAGGGAGGAGGAGGAGGTGGCCCTGACTGCTGACCTGGAGATTTTCCTGGACACCCTGCGGAGCATGGAGCCCCCCGAGATCCTCCGCACTCAACGGCTGCCACGAGCCCCCCGCTCCTCCTACCTGGCCATATACGCCACGCTGCCCGCCATCGAGGAGGACCAGCCTGGGCCATGGGTGCTGGGACCCAGCCCCCAGGGGGTGCCCGCACTGGAAGAAAATGAAGAGGAAAAGGGAGAGGAGGAGGAGGACGAGGAAGAACCACAGAACCCCTACCTGAGCGACAGTGAAAAGCTCCAGCTCAGGCAGGAGAAAGCCAGGCCCAGCCCCGCCTGCGACTCCCACCCTGCCCGATCCCCCCAGGTCTCTTGCTCTCTTCTGGAGATGATGAAGAAGCACACAGCAGGTGCCAAGGGCGCCCACCCAGAAGTCGGGCCAGAGCGGCAGGCAGGCAGCCGGCCCACTTCCCGTCTTGGATGCAGCCTTCTCTTTGGGGGTCTGGTGCCTGCCCTCAAGGAGGCCCCCACTTTGGAACCACTGGGCACAAAAGCATCCGCTCTACCGCCCCACGGGGCACCAGGGCTCAAGAAGGTGCCAGAACAGCTGCCCCTGCTCTACGGGGAAAGGCCACCTCCAGAGAAGCCCGCATGTGCCCAGCCCCCGGAGGGGTGGGTAAGTGAGGCCTTGGGTGGGCAACGGAGGGGGCCTGGCCTCATCTGGGCCAGGGTTTGGGTGGTGTGAGGACCATGATACTGGGGGGCAGAGTCTCCAGGGGCCAGGGGCGTGGGTCTGAGGTCTAGTTCAGTGTGACCACATTTCTCTGGACCTCCGTCTCCCTATCCAAACAGCAGATTTGCACTGTGGCTTCCAAAGGGCTTGATATCTTGGAAGCTGGGGAAGGGGACAGCTTCCAGGGACAGAGTGATGAAGGCACCTGGGGGTTGGGAGCAATTGTAGCATCCTTTGTAGGCCAGCTCTTTGGGGGTGGAGGCCCATAGGGAGGATGTGGAGTTCCTGGAATGGCAGGTTGGGGGAGACAGTAAGGAGGCAACCCCATAAGATCTATCACCGCTCTCCATTCCAGAGCTCAGCATTGAAGACCCAGGGAAAACTGAACACCAGGCCTGGAAAGGTAGGGGGTGGGGGACAAATGGGTGGGGCAGCAGGAGGTGGGGGACCTGGGGACAGGGCCTGAGGACCCCCTCTGTGCCTTCTCCAGATGATCCTCTTCTCGGAGCCTGGCTGCCAAGGCAGCAGCAGGGAGGTTTGGGAAGACACTGCTGATGCTTCAGGCTGGGCCCGCGTGGCTTCCATACGGGTGGTACGAGGCTGGTGAGTGCGGAGTTCCTGGCAGGGTCCTGTGTGTGAACCTGGAGGATGTGAAGGCAGTGGGAAGTGCCCAGTGAGAAGTGCCTGGCAGAAACCCCCTCAGCTACCCAGAGACCCTGTCTTGTGGGTACATCGTTTCCCCACTCAGTGACCCTAGGTCTCTGTGCCTGCAGCTGGGTGCTGTACGAAGAGCCGGCGTTCCGGGGCCAGAAGCTGGTCCTGCCTGAAGGAGATGTGGAACTTGGAGCTCTGGGGCCAGCATGGAGTACCCAAGGCATTGGCTCCCTGAGGAGGGTTGTCCGGGTGAGTGGCTGGGTGTGGGGGACCAGATTTTGCCCCATCTACCCTAAGCCCCAGGCCCTGAGGAGGGAGACAGCCTCAGGTACCTAGAGTTGGAATTTCTGGGAGAGATCATATGGGATCGGAGCCTGGAGAGGACTTATCATGGTCTCACCTGTAAAGTCCCAACCTCGGAGCCAGTGGAGAAGAAAAGGATTCTGGGTGTGCTCAGCCTGGCTTGGGGAGGCAGGGGCCAGGCAGAGGCCAAGCTCCAGTAGCTCCAGCTAGTGCTGGAGAAGGATTCAGTTAGAGCAACAGAAGCGGGTAGGGGTGGCTGTGAGCGCTCACCTCCCCACCCCGGGCCCAGGCTTTCAGGCCCACGGCCAGAGCCAAGGTGCCATGGATGTGTGTTGATTCACGTGCTCACAGATGCTCTTTCATGTCATCTGTGTGCCCGGCACCACGCCAGGCAATGAGTAGGTTGGGAGATCTGCTCTCTGCCCTGTAGGACTCATGGTCAAGCTAGGGTATGAGGGTTGGGTTTGAAGCAGGAAAGCCATATAAACAGATTAGAGATTTAGAAACATCCTTCTGGTTGCCAGGAGGAGAAAAGACAGGGATTCTGGAGACAGGAAGACCAGGAAGGGCTGTGATTTCCAGCCGAGGGGAACCTCTGAATTTTGAGGGAGGGGTATGTGGTTTGAAAAGGCATAGTCTTATTATAGTTTCACAACTGTAAAGTGGGGAAAAATAATACTGTTTTCATAACACAAATTTACAAACTGCTAAAATTAAGCTTGACAAAGCCGTCTTGGCCACTAGGGAGACCCAGATGAGAAAGCAAAGGTCTAAAACCAGGGCCTAGCCAACGTTTTGGGTTTTTTTTTTTAATTTGTTTTTTGTTGTTGTTGTTTTTAATGGAAGGACAAATAACCCTGAGTCCAGAGCTGTTGAAATCCTCCCAGTAAGAGAGGATGAGACTCTTAACTAGGGCAGTGGCCCAGCCACGCAAAGGAGGGGACAAGAATTTTCAAAGCCTCTCCAGAAACACACAAATATTTGTGGACAATTTATTGTGGGCTTCTCACAATAAATTCATCTTCACGTGGGAGGTAATGAGGTACAAGAGAAAAACAAGGGCTTTGAAGTCCAGTGGACCTGGGTTCCTTTGATTCATTCAGCACTGATTGGGTGCCTAGTGTGTATCAGGCACCTGGGACGTGCCGGGTTGCAACAGTGAACAAAAACTGCGGTGCTCTGTTCTTGGTCTTGCTACTTACAGGCTGTGTGCCCTGGGGCGGCCCACTTAACTTCACTGAGCCTCACTTTCCTAGTCTGCGAATGGCGTAATAACTCTCGTTGGGAAGACCAAATGAGAAGGGGTAGGACAGGCCCTTATATATATGCCTTGCACCCAGTAGGTGCTTCATAAACAATTGATGAAGGAGTGAATGAAAATGGCCCTAGTGAGGAAGAAACACCCAGAATGCAGAGAGGACCTGCAGCTTCCTGGGATGAGGTGCAGCTTCCTGGGATAACGAGGCCAGTCCGGACAGGCATAGAGATTTGTATACAGTCTGGAATTGTATACAAAAGAAGGGTCAAAGTGAGACCTCAGGAAGTGGCTGTCTATCCCGCCCATCCCTCCACCAGGCTGGAAATGAGGCTCCCAGAGGCAAGGCAAAGGGCATGGCACTTGGCAGGCTCCTACTGGGAATTTTGGTCTCAGGTCCCAAAGGGCCAGTGTGGGACCAGTGAGGGCTTTGGTCTCAGGCTTGTCTGGCTGACCTTGCAGAGAACACCCTAGTCATTTCTGGCTTCTGGGGAGAAGTCCCCGGGAGCCCCACAGACTTGGGGAAGAAGGTGTGGGTGGGGGTGGTCTCTGAGGGCTGTTTTTTTTTTTTTTTTTTTTTTTATTTATTTATTTATTTATTTATTTTTGGCTGTTTTGGGTCTTTGTTTCTGTGCAAGGGCTTTCTCCAGTTGCGGTGAGTGGGGGCCACTCTTCATCGCGGTGCGCGGGCCTCTCACTGTCGCGGCCTCTCCCGTTGTGGAGCACAGGCTCCAGACGCGCAGGCTCAGTAGTTGTGGCTCACGGGCTTAGTTGCTCCATGGCATGTGGGATCTTCCCAGACCAGGGCTCGAACCTGTGTCCCTTGCATTAGCAGGCAGATTCTTAACCACTGCGTCACCAGGGAAGCCCCAGGGCTATTGTTTTATACTTCATTTTTCCACCCCTTTCCTTCCGTAGGACTACATTACCCCAGAGATCAGCCTGTACTCTGAGGAGGGCCTCAACGGGGAGCAAGTGAAGCTAACCAAGGCCTTGGAGGACCCCCAGGGCCTGGAGAGGCCTCTGCAGGTGGCATCTGCCACTGTCTCCGCAGGACTGTGAGTCTGGGCTGTTCTGGAAACCCTACATTTAACATTCACTGTGCTGGGTGCTGGGGACACAGAGGTGACAGGACATGGTTCCTGCCCTCAAGATGTGCTCAGTCTACTGGTGGGGCCAGGCAAGCAAGCAGACAGTGGCAATCCAGAGTTCCAGGATGGAGAGACACGGGGCTGTGGGAGTACAGAACAGCACCAAACCAGCCTGAGGTCAGAGAAGCCTTCCTGGAGGAGGAGACTCCTCAGCTGGGATGAGTCGGCCCCAGAAGAATCTAAGTTCCATGAGGGCAGGGACTTTGTATGTTTTGTTCACTACTGTATCTCTGACGCCTGAAGCAGGGCCTGGCCTGGGGTAGATGCCCCTAAATATTTGTTAATTGAATGAATGGGGAAGAGAGTATACTAGCACCTGCAAAGGCCCAGAAGTGAGAGACTGACTTTGAAAGTTCACTCTGGCCAAAGAAAGCAGCAAGTGGGGAGATGTGAGGTCCAGGAGGAAGGCAGGGGGACAGGACAAAAGGCCTCTTTGTGCAGCTGGGCTGTATTGTGAGGCTAATGGGGAATTACCAGGGGTTTTTAAGCAGGTCCAGCTGCTGGAAAGAACTCTCAGCCGCTGTGTGCAATTAGAGAGGGCCAGGTCAGAGAAGGGGAGATCAATGGAGTGGCTGCTGCAGGAAATTATGGGGGCCTGAAATGTCCTCCAGAGTCCCCTTGATGGGGGCCTCTCCCCCAAAACTTCTTTCCCCCCTCTACCCCTTCCACCCCATCCACTAATCTGTGTTCCCGGGAGTCTGGGGTGCAGCTGCCTCTCTGCCTCCCCTCAGGTGGCTTCTATACCCCAAGCCCTTCTTTGAAGACACTCCCTGCATCCTGGAGCCTGGAGAGTACCCCACCCCAGAGGCCTGGGGTGCATCAGACCCCAGTGTGGGCTCCCTGAAGCCCATGAGATTGGTAAGGAGCAGGTGGTCCCAAGCAGCCTTGTCCTGTAGTCTGGGTGAAGAGGCAGGGCCTGGGACCTCCTACTGGGAATGGGATTGGAGGAGAGGGAGGATTAGTCCAAGGGTTGGGGGAGAGAGAGGACATGGGGTTGGCCATTTTTAGGGGCCCCAGGAACAAGTAAACCCTAGGTCACCAGCCCCATCTGTCTTCCCGCACCTCTGGGCTGGTGTCTCAGCTCTGTCTCCTCTGCAGGGCTGCCCAAGAGTGGAGAAGCCAGGGGAGCCCAAGGTAAGCATCTGGGCCTCAGGGTCAAAGAGGACCTTTGGGTGGGGTGTTTGTATGTGTGTGGCTATCACGGCCTGGACTAGAAGGTGGGAGAGGTGGAAGCTGGGGCTAGAGGCTGGGCTGGGGAGGGGCGGGGTGGAAACCCGATGGGCTAACTGGGAACTGGCTTTTGATGCGTAAGGACCAGGTCAGAGGTCAGAGAAGAGACAGGACTTAGGTAAGGGCTTGGGGCTCAGTGAGGGAATGGGAGGGCTTAGCTCTGGGTTGATGCTGGATAGAGTCATCCTGGGGTGGCTGGGTGGGTCTGGGTCCAGATCACTCCCCACCAACCTAACACAGCCCCTCTCCCCCCCGCAGGCTGTAGTGTATGAGGCCCCAGGCTTTCAGGGCCAGAGCTGGGAAGTGAGCCGAGACATCTACAACCTGCAGCAGCCAGAGGACAGCCAGAGCCCCAGCTTGGCCTCTGTGGGGTCCCTGCAAGTTCTTGGGGGCTGGTGAGGACTCAGGACTCTTCCTTCTCCCTCATCCTCCCCAGTAGCCTCTACCCTCCAGGATGGGAAGTGACCTGGTCTGCCTAGGGGTGGGGGCAGCTCTCTTACACATCCATGGGCTTCCTGTGACTGAGTCTGTTTGTCTGCCTCCCCCTTCCCCCAGCTGGGTGGGCTACGAGAAGGAGGGTTTCCGGGGTCACCAGTATCTGCTGGAGGAGGGAGAATACGCTGATTGGTCACATTGGGGAGGCTATAACAAGGCGCTGACCTCCCTGAGAGTCATCCGGACGGTAAGCAAGAGCAACTGGGACATCCCTCTGCCTCTGGCCGCAGCCATACTTACCCCAGCACAATTTGTTGAGGGAAGAATTTGCGCCTCCTCTCCCTGTTCTCTAGAGCACCTGGAAGTGTTCCCTGAGGTCTAGCCTCTCTCCCTCCTGCTGCCTTTCCCCAGCCCACACTGATCACCTCACCGCAAGGTCCCTTGGTGGACTGCGTCCTTGGGGTCTGGGCACTCCCAGGGGTTTCCATCGGTGGGCGGGAGAAACCTGACTGTCCCTGGGGCCCAGGACTTCGGGGACCCGGCGGTGGTGCTGTTTGAGGCCATGGACTTTGAGGGGCATGGCGTGGAGGTGAGCGAGGCATTGCCGGACGTGGAGCTGGCAGGACACGGCCCCCGAACGCAGGCCATCCACGTGCTCAGCGGCGTGTGAGTGACCGAAGCTCCGGGAGCTGGGCCGGTCGGGGGCGGGGGGGGGGGGGGGTTCCAGGAGAGGCACTGGCTCCTCCATGCTAACCCGCGCCCCGCCCTTCCTGCAGGTGGGTGGCCTATCAGGAGGTGGGCTTCTCCGGGGAGCAGTACGTGCTGGAGAAGGGCGTGTACCGCAACTGCGACGACTGGGGCTCGAGCAACAGCGCCCTCGCCTCTCTGCAGCCGGTCCTGCAGGTGTGTGCCCGCCGCAGGAGCGGGGCCTCTCAGAGGGGAGGGGCTTGGCGTCCCCCCGCAGGGGGGCGGGACTGGAACAACCAGGCTTGGAGCGCCTGGGGGCGGGGCTTCCTGGAAGGGGCGGGGCCTCCTGGAAGGGGCGAGGCTAATACGGACCTGGAGGGTGAGGGACCTGCGAAAAGGGTCGGGAATATTGAAACCAGAGGAACTGAGGCTGGGGGCTAGCACACTCCTTAAATCTCGAAACTTCGGTCCCTCCCTTCAGGTCGGGGCGCACAATCTGCACTTTGTCTCAAAGGTAAGGAGCTGGTGGGGGCCTATGTCTCCTCTTCCCTCATTTTTCAAATCTCTCCCCCACTTACCCATTCTCTCTGTCCCACTCACCCTCCTTCACTCTCATCTCTTCCCGTCTGTGCCGCCAGATTCAGCTTTTCTCCGGTCCGGACTTCCTGGGCGACCACATCTCCTTTGAGGATGACCAGACCTCTCTTCCCCCCTCTTTCCAGCCCCAGTCTTGCCGGGTCCTCGGCGGCAGGTGAGGAAGTGGGGAAGGGGAGACGGGGGCGGGAGGGGGGCGGGGGGCACCTGCTCAGAAGCGCTTAGCTCAGCTTGGAAATCGAGGCTGTAATTAGAGGTCTTTGTTTCAAATGATTTCCTTCCTTTGGCTTCCTTGAGATTAGCTATTCTATCCCGAATCATTCAATCTTAAAGCAAACAAAGCAAGATAAAGTTTTAGAAGAAAATGTAAAAACTGTAGACAGTATAGTGTAAATTAACAATAATTTATTATTACCTAATACCCAGTCCATGTTCGAATTCCTCCCGTTATCTCAAAAAATGCCTTTGTGAAATTGGTTTGTTTTTCTCAGGATCCAGACAAGGTCCACACATTGCATGTGGTCCATTTGATCTATAATGTATAACAGTACCTTTCCCTTCTTTTTATTTTATACGATTTATTCATTTAAAGAACCCAATAATTTGCCCTGTAAGTTTCCCATCTTCTGTATTTAGCTGATTGCTTCCTGGTGGTGTTTTAATTTTGTTCCTCTGTGCCCCATACTTCCTGTAAACTGGTAGTTAGATCTAGAGGCTTGATGAGATCCAGGGTGTTTTGTTTTGTTTTGCTGGCAAGAAGACTATTAGAGGTGGTATGTGTACTTCCCACTGCATCACATCAGGAGGCACATGTCTAGCTGTCCCATTTTTAATGATATTAAGATCCCTACATTATAAGATTCCTCGTTGACCTTTCACCTAAAGATTTTTAGCATCCATTGATGATAATTGCCTAGACCCATTATTTCTTTAGAGGTTACAAAATGATTTTCTAAGTTTTGTTATTCCCTATACATATATTGGCTGGAATACTTCTATAAAGAAGAACTTTACCTTTTCAACTATTTGTTTACCTGAAATAGTTTATACAAAAAAGGCAGTTTGATCTTTTCCCAAGAATCAGTGTTTGCCCCCTTTCTATCAATTTTCAGAATAATTTCTGAATTGGTGCCCTAGCAACCTCCAGAGCTGACCAATGAAGATTTTTTAAAGTATTGTTATGAACTCATGGGTTTTTTATGTATATGAAATGCTCCAGTCCCTTGGAGTCACTATTCTTTTGTGTACTCAAATTGTTTCATCTTGGCAAATGGGAGCACCTCCAAATTGCTTCCTGGGTATTTTTTATATGACCCCAATACGTTTTTTTTTAATAACTTCCTTGTTTTTCTGGTACAGTAAGAGGTTCCAGGATCATTTTGTACATTTTTTGCCTCAAACCGGGAATCATTTCCCAAAGAATCCTGGTTGCTTTTAATGCATAATGCTCTTTGGAGACCAAAATCTGCACGCTAGGTGTTTCAAAATTATAATACTGATATTACTAACAGTAAAAACCAGTGAATGCTGTTTGAGGTCTCTCTGTTGTTCTTTTTGTCCTCAGAACATTCACCTACATCCCATTAGGTATGTACAGTTCAAACTATTGTGTTTTTAAGACATTTGAAATAATACTTCTTTCTGTGCAGTTATGCCACCAACCTGATATACAGTTAGGTTCATTTATTTTGTTTATTTTAATTTTTATGAATACTTCTCATTTTTACTTAATTCTGTTTCCTAATTACATAAAATATTTGTAGTGTTCCTGTCTTAGTCAGCTTGAGCTACTATAACAAAATACCATACATTGGGTGGCTTAAACAACAGGAATTTATTTTCTCAGAGATCTGGAGGCTGGAAGTCCAAGATCAAGGTGTTGGTTGATTTGGTTCCCTGGTGAGGGCTCTCTTCCTGGCTGGCAGATGGCTGCCTTCTTGCTGTGTCCTCACATGGCTGAGAAAGAGAGCTCTTCCTCTTCCTATAAGGACACTAATCCCATCATGGAGGCTCTAACCTTTTGACCTCATCTAAACCTAATTACCTCCCAAAGACCATCACATTGGAGGTTAGGGCTTCAACATTGGAATTCTGGGGAGATACAAACATTCAGTCCATAGTATTTCCAAAGTCAAGACTTAAAAAATCAATAGCTTTCATCCCTGTCCCTGCTACCTTTTCCACTCCCTCCCCCTATAGGTAATCTTTTGTGCGTGTGTGTGTGTGTGTTTAGTTTATTCATCCATTGTTTCTTTTTGAAGATATAAGCAAATATGCACTCATAAATTTACATATAATTATAGAAACCAAATATGTTTTGTTTTCCTCCTCCTCCATTTTCTTACACAAAAAAAGCATACTACAACCTGGTAAATATACTAAAGACCACTGAACTGTACACTTTAAAAGAGTGAATTTTATGGTTTGTGAATTATATCTCAATTTTTTTAAAAGGAAGCATACTGTAAACACTGTTATGCACCTTGATTTTTTTACTTAACAGTTTGTATCACTTTATATCCCTTTAAGAGCTCCTCCTCATTCTTTTTGACTGCTATGTTACACTCCAGTTTCTTAGTTTATTCAACCAATCCCCAACTGATGGACATTTGGCTGCTCCCACTCTGCCACTGCAAACAGTGTGTAATCAATAGCCTTATGTATGTGTCATTTCATGTTTTTGAAGGATGTCCTTGGGATAGATTCTGAGAAATGGGATTGCTGAGTAATTGTGCATGGAGTTTTGCTTGATGTTGCCAAATTTCCCCCGAAGGGCAGTATGATTTCATTCAGTCCTTTCTTAAGTCTGACCTTCGTCCCTGCTGCTGCAACGCCCGTTTATCCTTGGCCTCCCCCGGACCGGGGGATCCCCATCAAGTCTGCATCCACTCTGCTGTATCTCAGGGGGACCTGGGCAGGCCAAGGAGAGGGTGGGCTCAAATATCTACTCACATCCCGCCACTCTTCCCCTTCCTTCCCCAGCTGGATCCTGTTTGATGAGAAGAACTTTGAGGGTGAGCAGCACATTCTCTCTGAGGGCGAGTTCCCCACTCTCACAGCCATGGGCTGCCTGGCCTCCACGGTCCTGGGCTCTCTCCGGAAGGTGCCCCTGGTAAGTGCCCCGCTCAGGTTCCAGGCACCCCTGAGGCAGGGGTTGCTGCTGGGGGAGCCCACACACAGAGCCTCTTCTCACTGCTGAGTGGGCTTTGGGGCTTAAACCCAGTCTTCAGAACCACCCCAGGTCCCCTCGACCCCAGGGCTTCAAAGCCAGGTCAGCTTACTAGGGATTTATTGAGCCCCTGCTGAGATAGGTCCTGGAACCCTGCAATATATCAGACATAGCCCTGCCTTCAAGGAACCCAGAAAGATTATAGCTCAGAGTGCTGTGTCCTGAAACTGAGGTGGGACAGGGCCAGGAGGGGCTAGCACTCAGGGGTGGGCTGGGGGCAGGGGCGACCGATGAGGTGGTGATCCTGGGCAGGGAGGAGTGGAATGGCAAGATGGCTTTGCTGCGTGGGGGGAACGGTGGGCGGGAGGAAGGCAGTGGGGCTGCTGCTGCCGTGATCCAGGACAAATGATAATGTCCTGGACTAGGAAGATGTGGAGAGGAGTGACGTGGGCTGATGAAGGACCTGGAGTCTGTAGGACTTGGTTGTGGGCTGGGTGGCCAGTGGCAGCAGCACAAGCAGAACAGCTGGTGTTTCCTGTACTGCTCTGGGCAGTGTTTAAAAGGCTTCCCGTGCACTAAGGCATTTAATCCTCACCATAACCCTATGAGCCATGTAACTATTATCTTCTCCCTTTTTCCGACGTGAAAACTGAGGCCCAGAGAGGTCACGTGACTTGCTTCAGGTCACACAGCTGGTAATAGACAGAGCCAGGTTCCGTACAACTACATGCTGGGCTCTGAAGACAAACAGACCTGGTTCTGAAGCCTGGCCCTAGGGCCTTGAGCGAGTGATTTACCTTCTCCAGCCTCAGTTTCCCTCTAAGTGGGGATAATAATAGCACCTGCTTATAGGGCTGTTGAGAAGTTATAATGAGATCAGGTAAAGCACTTAGCACAGAACCTGGCGTGTAGTAAGCCCTGAATACATGAGAACTGCTATAATGACCAATATTATTCTTGTCACTCATCTTAGAAGTGCCATTTACTGGGGAGGAGGTTTGAGGGGCAATGGGGGTTCCATCTGGCACGTGCTGCATCTGAGAATCTGGGGGACACCCAGCTGGCAGCGTCCAGGAGTCAGGGGCCCTGTGGGGTGGAGCTCAGGAGGGAAGAGAGCCTGAAATGCCATTCTGGGAGTCAGGGTGTCTGGAACTAGAGGGGCTGAGTCGGGGGCTCTCGTGGCCTCACCCCTTCTCCGTGCCCCCGGCCGCAGCACTTTTCAGAGCCATCCATTTTCCTGTATGGCCTGGAGTGCTTCGAGGGGAAGGAGATCAAGCTCGGTGGGGAGCTGCGGAGCCTGCAAGCTGAGGGCTTCAACAACCACGTGCTGTCCATGAGGATCAAGGGGGGCGTGTGAGTGTGCCGCGGGGCTGCGGGGGCTGCAAGGGAGGGAGGGGGGGGCCTCCAGGTCTTCCCCCCACTTCTACTGCACTCCCCTCCACGCCGGGAGGGAGAGGGGGGAAGTGCAGGCTGAGAAGGGTCACTGGCCCTCAGGGCTTGGACCCCAGCCCGAGGTGCTCTCCAGGACCCTCCCCTGCCCTGCAAATCCCAGAGCTCCCTCCCAGCCTGCCTCTCTACCCCCTCCCGGGACCTGAACCCCAGGCAGAGGAGTCCAGGCGTGAGAGAGGAGGAGGTAGAGAATGTTCTGACGGCTGCTCCTCCTCTTCTACCTGCCTGTCTGTCTGTCTGTCTGTCTTCCTCGCTGTGTCTGTGGCACTTGCTGGGCCCAGCTGGGTGCTGTGCCAGCACAGCGACTTCCGGGGCCGCCAGTGGCTGGTGGGCAGCTGCGAGATCACCAGCTGGCTGACGTACAGTGGGACCCAGAGGGTGGGCTCCCTCTACCCCATCAAGCAGGTAGGTAGCATGTCGGGTTGAGCACGTCTGGGCCAGTCTGTCTGGCTGTTTGTCTGTCTGTGCGTTTCCCATGTTTCCCAAACTCAGCCTTTGTATACTTTTGTCACAATTTTTGTCACACCATCATTCCTTTTGAACCATTGTCTCCTTAATATTTTCCTCTAAACCAACTCACTTTTTTTTTTTTTTTACTTTATCCTATCCTAAGGAGTAATGTCCATAAGATCATGGGTTTGATGTGTATGTATGATTTTTCCTTAATAGACATTGTGATAAATTCATTACCATTAAATTTTTAACAATAAGGCTTATCCACATAAGCCTGAAAATTATCTCATGTACCACCCACCAGTGGTAAGCACACCTCACTTTGAAACACTGTGTCTGTACTTGTGTTTCCATATGTCTGTGAGTGCATGTCTGGACACATGTCTCATTGATGTGCATGTGCACTTATGTGGAGGCATGGCCACAGAGGGGGTGTGTGTGTGAGTGTGCGTGCGCGCGCGCGCATGCCCATCTGAGGGCGTTTCTGTGTCTGTGATGTCACTTGTATCAATGTGTCCTCTGGAGGTGATCTGTGGGGGGATGTTTGTCATCCCCTCACCCTGTACATCTGTGAGAGTATATTTATGACTGCACGTGCCTGTACTTGTGACACCGTTGAAAGTATGTGTCTTTGTGTGAGGAAACTTGTGTGGTCCCTATTTCAGACTCTTATAACATCATTGCTAGAAGGAATCTTGGAGATAATCTCCAACCTTCACATTTTACAGATGGGGAAATAAAGGCCCAGAGAAGTGGACAAGAATTTGCTCTGCAATCTTCACAAGTATTTTACCTCCATGGGCCTCAGTTTCCTCATCTTTAAAATGGGGGTGCTATGTATGATAGAGTTGTTTAGAGGATTGAAGATAATAATGATGTAAAGCCCTTAGAACAGTGCTTGAATGGTTAGGCACTCAACAAATGTTAGCCGTGATTATTATTATTACTATTATTACTGTCACCACCATCCGAGATCCCCAGGTGATTTGTGGCCGAGCCAGGTCTGATGTCTGACAACCCAGTGTCCGCCCTGCTGTGGTACCTCTTCAGCATGGGTAGTGCGTGCATTTCTCTCTGTAAGTGTATGTGCACATCTGTATTCCCATACACATCCAAACTTCTGGCAAACATAAGTGCCTGGCGTGGAGTCGGCTGGGGGGGCAAATAGTGTGAGTGTACATGTCGACGTGTATCCATGTGTTTGTGCCTGCGGCACTCCTGTACAACCATGTGGATCTTGGGTGTATCTGCCAGTGTTTCTGTGTGTATCTCTACAGACATGGAACTGTGTGCATGTTCACTACGTATGTGCCCCCGGCATACGTGTGAGAAAGAAGGGGTGACTTAGAAGCAGGGTTGAGGATGGTTTGGGGCAGGAGGGAGAGCTTGGGAGCTTGGGATACTGGAGGGTCCAGAGTTGAGGGCATTGGGGGCCCAAGTGGGAGCATCCCTGCCCAGAGACCCCTGACTCTCAGCTCCCCCCACTCACCAGCGCCGGGCTTATTTCCACCTCTGGAATGCGGCACTGGGGGGATTCCTGGCAGTGCCGGACCACGTGGAGGACATGAAGGCGGGCCGCGTGGTGGTCTCTGAGCCCCAAGCTGGAGGCAGCTGTATCTGGTACTACGAGGATGGGCTGCTGAAGAACCAGGTACCAGTTTAGGGACTGGGACAGGGTCACCAGGGCCCCAGACCCTCACAAGCCTACCTTTGGGAGTCCCAGCCTGTTCCCAGTCAGGAACAGGACCCAGCCTTGGGCCAGAGAAACAGAGAGATACACAGACACCAGGACCCTGGTGGAGGTGGAGAATGCAGGCTGTGTACCCCTGGGCACTTCGGGCTCTTCTCTGGGTCTGTCTCCCGTCTGCAAAACAAGAGCGTTGAACCAGATGCTTCTCAGGGACCACTCAGCTCTTATATCCTGTGACAGATTTGGATCCTATTAATAATGATAGATCCACTCCACAAACATTTCCTGAGCACCTGCTATGTTCCAGGCCCTGTTCTAGGTGCTGGGAATGTAACAGTGAGAAGACAGAAACAACTCCTGCCCTCCTGAAGCTTGCATCCTAGTGGGGAGAGAAAGAAACAAATGAGTAAAATATCTTAGTACCTTAGGTGTTGAAAAGTGCAATAGAGGAAAAATACATTAAGAAAGGAAAATAGGAAGTATCAGTAGCTCTGACAAGGGGAGCCCTTCCCGAGAAGGTGGCATTGGAGGGAGGCACCTTGTAGGTTTCTTCTCGTGAATGCCTCATGTAATCCCTAGAGGGCACTAGGGGGCAAGTCCTATTATACTTCCCATTTTATAGGTGAGGAAACGAGAGCACAGAGAAGTTAAGTAACTGGCTGAAAGTCACATAGCCAGTAAGTATGTGGAAGCTTGTCTGCTGCTAAAGCCTGTGCTTCAGGAGTCAGTCATGGAAGGCTTCCCGGAGGAGCGCATATTTTTCCAGCCCTTTTATGGTGTCTCACATTGAACCCCCACAACAGCCATCCCCAAGGAAACCAGAGCTACTGGTTTAGGATTAGGAGATTTGCCCAGAGTCACAGTCCGTAACAGCCAGGATTCAAAGCTGGGTGTGTCAATGGTGTCTTGGGTTTGGTGGAGTCTCTGTGGGAAGGGCCAGTGCCTGACAACCTCCTGGGGCCTCAGGTGGCCCCCACCATGAGCCTGCAGGTGATTGGCACCCCCAGCACAGGCTCCAAGGTAGTGCTGTGGGCTGAGAGCCGCCTGCCCCGCCAGACGTGGAGCATCAACGAATCAGGCCACATCTGCAGCCAGATGTTTGAAGGCCGGATCCTAGATGTGAAGGGTAAGTTGGGCATGTGTGTGGGAGAAGGGCCCTGCAGGCAGCAGAGTCCCCAGCTCTCTCTGACCATCTCCCCATCTCTTACCCCCTCCCCCAGGTGGCCAGGGCTACGACCGGGACCACGCGGTGCTGTGGGAGCTGGCCAAGGACAGGCCGTCCCAGATCTGGACTGTCCATGTGCTTTGAACCTCCCCCCCCACCCCCCAGCCCTGGAAGCTCTCCCTGGGATGAAATGTTTTTATAGGTTTTTTTGTTGTAACATAAACTGTTTTATAATATGCTCCCAGGTATCCTCATCTCTGTGCACCTTGATATTTGGGGGTGGGAGTGAGGATTTGTTCACCTGCCTTCTTACTTGCCTGCACTCAGGTGGGCTTCTTCCCTCCCAGCTCCAGTTCTGGGGCCCAGGTAAGGCCTCCGTCTGCCACCAGAGGGAACACTGGGAGCAGGCTAACCGCTGAGCGTGGTCTTGTGTGCAGTCACCCCAGATGATGTGCTCTCAGATCCTGCTCTGAGCCAGGTTTGGCACTGGGCTACGGGGACACAAATATGAACCAAGCCCCTTGGTCCCCGCCCTCAAGCAACTCACAGTCCAGTGGAGGATCCCGCTGGGAAGGGTGATACACTCGGTGACTGGGTAAGAATGGAAGTGGAGGGATGCACAGGGGAGGAACCTAAACCATTTAGGGGCACAAGGCAGGGAACACTGCTCGGAGGAGGGAGCCCTCAGCTGAGATGTGGAGGATGAGAAGGAGTCAGCCAGGCTAGAGGGTGGCACAGGGATGCAGACAAGTCCAGGGGCGGCAACTTGGAAGTGCAGTGCGGTGGGGACTCAGTGGGCGGGGTGGGAAAGGCAAGTGGGAGCCACACCTCGAAGGGCATTGCCCACCCGGCTCCTCTCAATTTCCCCTAACTCTGGTCTGAAGTCCTAAAGGTTTGGCCCCCAAGAAGCCAGAACAGGGGGTCTTGGTCCCTAACCCAGCTCAGAGAGGGCAGGACATAGTCTTTCAATCTAGTAGACACTTGTCCCCTTGGCCAACGTCCTCCAGGAAGAGGCAGAGATGGTCGAGTCCCTTGGGGGCTTCTCCAGAGTTCCCTTCCTACTCTTCAGCTCCCAATTCCACCAGCCCAAACCCAGGAGGGGTAGGAGAGGTTGGAACAGCTGTTTGTCCTTCCTGCCTTCCCAGCCCATGGGTAGGCAGGGAAGAAATGGACAGTGGCCTCTTCATCTTTTTCAGCCCCCAGTGGTTGGAGACGTGAAGACAGGAGGATGGCTGTGAGGCTGGGAACCCCTATAGGCTGGGGTGGGGGGGCTTCTCTCTGAATCTGTCATTCTGAGGACACCGAGGCAGTGGAGTGGGGGGCTCTCTGAGCCTCTGCAACTGGGGATGTCCAGGGTCTGGGAGGCGGTGGGGGTGGGTGGGTCCTCTGGGACCGTCATTCCCAAACTCCCAGGGACAGGTAAGCAAATGCAACTAAAGGGAGGGTGAAGATGGCAGGTTCTGGGTCATGTCCCTGCAAGGGGATTCGAAGGGGAAGGGCCTCTGCATTTGGACTTGGGCGCAGGGCAGGTGAGGTGCAAGCTCACTGGTGCCACCTCGCCTGCTGATGGGGCTATAGGTGGCCCCTTGGTGCTGCTGCAGACCTGGCTCTTTGGGCCTGGTGACATCCAGTGACCACACACAGGACCCCACTCCAAGTACATGACAACTTTATTGAGCCCTGGCTGGGTGGTGCTTGCCCCTCCATGTCAGTATCTCGCTGTGTCGGCCATGGCCCCCCAGGCTCTACCTGTCAATTCCCACAACCTGCTCACCTCTAGCATCAGCCCCTCCCAAGGATGGGGCGGGGAGGGGCTTCTCTTGCTAGTGATGGTGGCAGCTGTCTCAGGGGAACGGGGCTAGGGCTGGGCTGGGCCGTGTCACCTCATCTGAGGTGGAAGAGCTGGATGAGGGTGTTAGTCAGGAAGAGAAGGATGCTGCCGCCGCCCAGGCTTCCGAGGGCTGGGGCCCCATTCCTCTGTTTGTTGGTGGTGGTCTGGTTTCCCAAGACTCCAGTTTGTATCTGCAAGAGGAGAAGTGTGGCAAGCTCACAAGGGGTTGAATCTCATGTTTGTTGTTTAGAGACAGTTCTCCCACCCCGAGACTGTAGTTCTCAGTTCCTGCCCCAGTGACCACAACTTCTGCCACAAGGTCCTGTGGGGATGGTTGGCTGCTTCCTGCCTCAACACAGGCAGGGTCAGAGGCGGTCCCTGGTCCACGTCCCACAGAACCTTCCTTTCATGTCCACCAGATCACCAGCTCCTCCAGCATGTAAGAGATAGGGGAGCCTGTGGCCCCAGCCCTTGACCATCCAGGGCCTGAGCCTCCCTGAACCTCAGTTTCTTCATCTTGTGAATGGGGAGAAGAGCCCGTCACAGTCATGGGGGTCACATGAGACAGGGCTGGTGAGAAGGCACCTGGCAAAGTGTAGGTAGGTGGGGAGGTTGTGACTTCTCCCCTGAGGAGGTGGCCAGATGGTGATCAAACTGTTCTCAATGCTTGATCAGGCTGCAACTAAAACTGCCCCTGATGGAGATTAAGCTGTTTTTGATGGTGATCAAGCTGTTCTTGATGCTTGATCAAGCTGTTCTTGATCGAAAACTTGATGGTTCCCATCTCCTATACCGACTAACATGTGAGATGCTGCCAAAGCTGCCTCTTGGAATAGCAGCTGATCTCGAGACTCTACCTGTTTCCGGAGTGGGAGATTTCTATCTTCTTAGCATTGCCGAACACGCAGGCTCCTCTCGCGGGAGGTTTCCTGCCACCTCCAGAATCGGATCAGGCTCCGTTTGAACATTTCCCGGCCCCCTCCCATAGGACCATTTCCCCAGGTTCCCTGTGGGTTGATGCCATCCTCAATCAGGGCTGTCTTCCCAAGCCTCTTAATCCCCTGTTATTCCACAGCACCCCTTGGGTGCCTCAGTGTGCCTGGCACCCGTAAGTGCTCCCCAGCCTCGGGTACAGGAGACAGTCCTGCTCAGGGGCGGCCCTGAAACAGTCTGATCCCAACCAGAAGGACCGGAAGGCTGAGAGCCAGGCCCCCTGAGCCCTGGGTTCCCCTACTGGAGCCTCTGCTCTCGTGGAAGAAGGCTGGGTGCCCAGGAGCCTGCATGCGCTCTCCCCCATGCCGGGCAGGTCTGGGGAGTCCTGGGTGATGGTGCCGGGGGCTCTGGGGTGCTGCGCTTACCTGAATCATAATCAGGAGGCTGATGGTGAATAGGAGGAAGAGGAAGCCTTTCATCTCGGGAGTCTCTCAGTGGCCCTCTTTGTAGCAGCTTTTGGAGATGAACGCAGGGCTGTCTGCGGGCCTCTTCTGGTTTGGCTGCTTTTGAACGAGAAGGAGGCAGGGAGGCGGGGTAGAGGGAAAGGAAGGAGGGCCTACCGCGTGGGGTGGGGTGCTACTGCTTTTCTACAGACCTTGGGGTGGAGCGTGCCAGGCCCTAGGTTCTACAGCCCTGGCAGATGATGGGTTCTGGAGAGGGACCGAGGCACATCCTAGGGGATGGGAGGTAGGCATCCACGAGGCACCTGTGGGGCAGTAAATAAAACCCTGGGCTTGGAGTCATGCATAGCGGGGATTGAATCTTGGTTTAATCACCTATCAACTCCGAGACCCTGGGCCAGAAACTGTACCTCTCTGAGCCTTTAACAAAAGAGCTGCCAGAGAATTAAATACAGTATGATTAAAAGGAGATTGGGGCAGGGGATAGGTGCTGAAGGAGAAAAGGCTGGGATAAATTTAGGTTTCAAGATAAGGTTGTAGACTGTTCCACAGGTTCAGAATGAAGGCTTGGGGAGCATGAAAATTTGGGGTGGTGGGGGAGGAGATTTCTGTGAAAACGATGGAGCACTGTGTTAGGAATCCAGAAACCTAGCTTCTAGGTAAGCCCATTCCCCCTGGGCCTCAGGTTTCTCATTTCAAGTGAGAAGGCTGAAGTGGATTATTTCTGAAGTTTATTGAGACCTAGCATCTTGTGATTTGGATGAAGAAAATAACAGATTGTGTATTTCAATCTCAGATGGATAGGAGGAGGGCTAGTGGAGGGACCAGAAGTTAATAAACTGCTGGGGAAGGGGTTTGGGGTGGGGTGGCTGTGAAGTTCTAGCCAGGGGTAGGGGATGAGGTGAATCACAAAGGTGCCTGGACAGTGCTCCATTCTTTATACAACCTCTCATTTTATTCTCTCAGTGGGGTTCTGCAGTAGGTTTCATAATTATCCCCATTTTCCTGATGAAGAAACTGAGGCTTGGATATTAAGTGACTTGTCCAAGGTAATAAAAGGTGGAGCCAGTTTCACGTGAAATTGAATCCAGGTATGCCTGAAGCTGCAGCCATGTATGTAACCTCTGGGGCTTTCCTAGAAGTCACCAATTAAGTCTTGGTTCCCTGACCCGCTCCCTCCTGGAGGACCCAGGGATTGGCTCTACAGCCCAGCTCCAGCCTCACTTACTCTCCCTTCCGTAGTCTATTATGTGTCTCATTTGCATGCCAGAATGTGAAAAAAAAAACCCCTCTCACTTCCCTTCTATGCTTTTGTGTCTCATGTATCAAGCCTCAGAAAAACCTGAGTGGGCCTTTAGGGCCTCCAGCCCTGGCTAAAAAGAAACAGAAAAGAACTGAAAGTCAAGGCTGGAGAGAGAAAGCCAGGAAGTGGCGAGAGAGGGGTAGGACTCTTGCCCCAGGGAGGTGGGTAAGGAAGGAAGTGGGTGGAGCCCTCAACTACCTGTCACTGCCCACCCCCGTCAGCTCCTTCACCAGAGGCCTTTCCTGACTCTCTGTTCAAGTCTCAGCTGCCTTTGGTGCACCTGTTGGGGTGGGTGATTCTGGGGGTTCATGAGAGTCTGTGAGGCAGAGATACCAGAATGGCACTGGCCCAGGAGACAAGAGACCCATGTTAAAGTCCAAGATTGCTCTGCTGAAAATTGGCTCCATCATACTGGGCAGGGGCTAAACCCTGGGGCCAGCCAGGATGTCCTTTCTCCATGCTGTGGATTCTTGTGAGGATACTTAAATGCCAAGCTCATATTTGCAAAAATATTCTTACAAACCTGAGAAATTTCTTTTCCACATCCTGGGTCTCTGCTGTCCTTTGAGCTTGAGCTGCTAGTGGTGGGGGGATCTGGGTGCTGGAAGGGGTTTTAGGGTCATCAGGACTTGGGGCATGAAGGGATATCTGGAGTCTGTCAGTACCTGAGAGAAGTGGGGCTTCAAACCTTTTCCTCTCCTGCCCTCTGAGCAGTTTCATTCTGTCTTGACACCATCTGGATAGACAGAACCCTGGTCGCAAAGCTTAAAGAGCTTAGAGAGACCCCCATTTTACAGATGGGAAAGTTGAGGGCCCAAGAAGGGCAGGTTAATGGCAGAGCTGGAGATAGAACCTAGTCTATTTCTTGACTTCCCTGTCCTACTGTACACCTTCTCCAAACCTGACTTGATGGGAAATCTCAATCCACACCCCCTACAACTCCTTCAAAGAGAGGGAGTTCCTCAGTGTTCCAAGAGCTCCTTCTGTTGGTCACCGCACTAAAGGTTGTGTCTGCTAAGAATATGGTCTAGTAGCTTGACCCAACACCAGGTCCCTCTAGGTCTCGTCACCTCTTTAACTCAGCAGAAAACAGAATATGGGACTTCCCTGGTGGCGCAGTGGTTAAGAATCCACCTGCCCATGCAAGGGACACGGGTTTGAGCCCTGGTCCGGGAAGATCCCACATGCCGCCGAGCAACTAAGCCCATGTGCCACAACTACTGAGCCTGCACTCTAGAGCCCACGAGCCACAACTACTGAGCCTGCATGGCACAGCTACTGAAGCCCATTTGCCTAGAGCCCATGCTCGGCAAGAAAGAGAAGCCACCGCAATGAGAAGCCCGCGCACCTCAACGAAGAGTAGCCCCCACTCACTGCAACTAAAGAAAGCCCAACGCAGCCAAAAATAGATAAATGAATAAAACAAAACAAAACAAAAAACCAGAATATGGCAGTTAGGCTAGCTGAATGAATGGGTGAATATAAGGTGATCACTCCCACCTCCAAGCCTTGCATACCTGTATTCATGCAGTCAATAAATGCTTATTATGGGGCAATAGCAGACTAAGTACTGGGGAGTTACCAATGAAGAAAAGAATTAAGGGGAACAAAGAGGTGAGCCCTTTGTTTGGGGCTGCTTTTCCCCTAAAAGTATTTGCCACTTCCAGAAGAGACAGCTGAGAAACTGAGCAGAGCTTTCTACAGATTTATGGGGCTGGGGGAGAAAAACTGTAGTTCAAGACCTACTAAGAAATGGGGGCCCTGGTAAACTCCTCCACCCTCCACTAGGCTTTGGGTTGGGACCATGAAAGGTTACACCTGAGGAGTAAGAGTAAACAGGAAACAACAGCCCAGCCCGTCATAGAAACTGAAGACAATGTGATCAAAAAACAAAACAAAAAAAACCCTGAAAAAACCAAAAAAACAAGAGGAACAACAGATAATAGAAACAATTACACAGAAGATCCAGATAGTGGAATTATCAACCAAACTTTTAAATAACAATGCTTAGTGTATTCAAAGACATATAAGACAAGACCACAAATTATAAATTATAGAAAAGAACCAAATGGAGGGGCTTCCCTGGTGGCGCAGTGGTTGAGAATCCGCCTACCAATGCAGGGGACACGGGTTCAATCCTTGGTCGGGGAAGATCCCACATGCCACGGAACAACTAAGCCTGTGCGCCACAGCTATTGAGCCTGTGCTCTAGAGCCCGTGAGCCACAACTACTGAAGCCCGCACACCTAGACCCCGTGCTCCACAAAGAGAGAAGCCACCACAATGAGAAGCCTGTGCACTGCAAGGAAGAGTAGCCCCCGCTTGCCGCAACTAGAGAAAGCCCGCACACAGCAACGAAGACCCAACCCAGCCAAAAATAAATAAAACAAATAAATTTATTTTAAAAAAAAGAACCAAATGGAAATTCTAGAACTTAAAAATACAATAATAGAAATTAAGAACTCAGCAGATAGTTTTAACATCAGATTAGACACAAATGAAGAGAGAATTAGTGAAGTAGAAAATGATACTAAAATATTACAGCATAATATGGTTGTTAAGTATCTGCTGTGTGCAAGGTACTGCACACACTGGGGCTACAGAAGTGAAGAAAAAGGACATAGTCCCTGTTATTATGGAACTGACATTTGAATGGGGGAAAACATTAAAAATTATGGTTATTTAAGATTTCAGTAAATGCTATGAGGAAGTCAAAAGGGTGGTGTGAGAAAAGAGAAATGGGAGGAGGACATATTGTAGGTTAGTGTTCAGGGAAGACCACTCAAAGGGAATGTTTGTGCAGAACAAGAGGGACCTGGGTGAGCAAAACACCTCAGACCACTCCCCGTCCCAGTTTCACAGTGTTCTTTGATGACTGTTCCCAGGGCCTTGCACAGTCTCACAATGGGCAAGTGCTCAATATGTACTTGAGCTCAGTGACAGAATGGAACACAGCAAGGATGGGGAGAAAGGAAGGGGGTTGCAGCACATATTACAGTATGATCTGCCCTGCAGCTTTCATCCCCACTGAGAGAGGGCTGTGATCCAACAGCACCACAGAACATTCCAAGGGAAACCTTCATCCGTTTGTTCATCCATCCATCCGTCCATCCATTCATTTCAGACAATTTATTGACACCTACTGTGTATCAGGTAAGATGAATGAGTAAAGATCCCTTCCCTTGAGGAGTTCATAGTCCAAGAAGGAGACACATACAGAAAAAAATCACAAAAAGGAATAAGGAATGCTATAATGGCAGCAGGCCTACTAGAATGTACAGTGTGATTCTACTTGGGGGGACTGGGGGTATTCATGGAGGAGGGGACATTTGAACTAGTTCTTGAAGGATGGAGGGGGATTTTCCCAGGGGGAAAAGGCAAAGGAGGATGTTCCCATTGGAAGGAGAGGCCTCAACATAGGAGAGAGCATGATAGTTTCTGGAACATTGAGAAGGACACATAATATGAAGGTCTTAAATGTCAACAGGATATAGGGAGGGCTTGACCCAAGGCGCCTGTGATGTGGGTGGAGAAGAGGGGGAAGGTGGGAGAGATAGCCAGGTTTTTATTCTGAAGGAATGCTTGGACTGAGAGGACCTCTTTCTCCGTTATTATTTACCTCTCCCTCCTGAGCTGCTAGGAGTTGATAAACTCTTTAGCCCCAAAGGGGTCATAACTGATAAGGGTTTTTCAGGAAATGACCTAGAAGCAAAGTGGACTCTATTCTCAAGAACAGAGGCCTCCGGAACCCTCTAACCCTCTAACCCTGTAACCGTCTACTTCCTCATCCCACAGGTGGGGAGCAGACCCAGAAAGAGCCTCCCTCCTCTCATTCCAGGGCCTTTGCACCATTGTCAGGCAATGAGCATCCACCCCAGGATGGAATCAAGAAGAGGCCAAGTGGCCCCCACCCCAGAAGTCCAGAGGGAGTCCTGGGTGAGCTTGGAAGCTGGACAAATTTTCCTCCAATGTCCTTCTAACACTTAAATCTTTTTTTTTTTGGCTGCACTGGGCAGCACGCGGGATCTTAGTTCCCTGACCAGGGATCAAACCCGTGCCCCCTGTAGTAGAAGCGCAAAGTCTTAACCACTGGACGGCCAGGGAAGTCCCTAGCACTCAAATTTTATGTAATTCTGGAGACCTTGGAAAGATTTCCAGAACCATCTAAGATGGGAGATAGAAAAATATAAGTCAGAAAAATAACTATTAGGCAAGCTTAGACTCTTGTTTCATTTTCATAACTTTGTTTTTGGAAAACATCTTTTTAAAAACAATAATATGACAACGTTATGAGAAATTTAATTTGCACGATAACCCTACAAGGTGGGTTCTATTAGTATCTCTATTTTCCAGATATGGAAACTGAGGCTCAGTGGAGTAGCTGGAGCAGAAACAGCCAGCTAGTAAGTGACAGAGCCCAGCCCCGTAGACTTGTTAAGTATTGGTGGCCCATAATACTTCCTCAATAAATGATGGCCATCACTATTTTCCAAGTTTCTATGATGAAAATGTATACTTTTATAATAAGGCCCTGACTTCTCCCAATAAATGTTTTTTCAAAAATAATAAACTGGGGATTTCCCTGGTAGTGCAGTGGTTAAGAATCTGTCTGCCAATGCAGGGGACACAGTTTCGATCCCTGGTCCGGGAAGATCCCACATGCCGTGGAGCAACTAAGCCCGTGCGCCCCAACTATTGAGCCCACGTGCCGCAACTAACGAAGCCCGCATGCTCTGGGACCCATGTGCCGCAACTACTGAGCCTGCGTGCTGCAACTGCCGAAGCCCGGGCGCCTAGAGCCCGTGCTCCACAGCAAGAGAAGCCACTGCAATGAGAAGCCCACGCACCGCAACGAAGAGTAGCCCCCATTCGCCGCAACTAGAGAAAGCCCGTGCTCAGCAATGAAGACCCAACGCAGCCAAAAAAATATATATATATATAATAATAAACTGCACGCCAGGTTAAAGGGCTCCCACTTCCCTCACAGGAACGAGATATTTGCTGAATGTCTGCCTACTGCAGAATCTCAGGTCATGCTTCCGGCCCTGGGTAGGAGGGAGGTATGTTGTAAACTCTGATGCTTGGGTAAATGCCAGTTCACTCCCCAGTCTTGCTGACGTGGGAGGCAGCGGGCACACCAGGACCCATGAGGCCAGAGCCCCCTGCCTCCCATTGCTGTTGGTCCTTGCTTACCTTTAAGAGCAGAAGGAACATGAGCAAGGTGACAGTAAAAGGTTGCTATTCCCCTGACTATGGCTCCAACCCCCCAAAACACTTGGCCCCAGCATGACCTCGAACTTTCTCATCTCATATATCTCAAGCCTCTGAGAACTTTCTGGGAGCAGCTTAGTGGCAAGAGAGCTCTCCCACCTCCACTTTCCAGTCACACTTTCCACCTGAACCCTTCCCTTGGCCATGGACCTGTACCACCTGCACCTTGGCTTACCTGTGCCTGCCTGTTTTACTAAAGTGGGAGCTTCTGGAAAGAGCACAGATTCTGGAGGCAGACAGTTCTGGGTTTGAATCCACTTTTCTGCTTTCTACCTGCATAGTCTTGAGCAAGTCACTTTACTTCCCTGAGCTTCAGTTTTCTCATCTGTAAAGCTCATAATTTTGGAATCTGGCACTTGCAAGACACTCATTAATTGGTAGCTTCCTTCAGTCTTCAATTGGTGTGTAAAGAATGCCTCAAGGAGGCTGCCCTCCCCTAAATGCAGTAGATGAGAAAGTCAAATGGAAAATATTAGTAAGTGCAGTTTGAGACACGCAGAGAAAGGGCTTTGGTGGTTAAGCCAAGGCGTAAGGAAGTGGGTGCCAGAAATCATAAGACACCCAGATCATCACAGCTGGAAGACTGAGATAATGATAATGCTAGTTAAAAGCAGGAAATGTTTTGAAAACTTATTCTGTATGGGTATTGTGACATGCATTATCTCATTTAATTCTCATGGCAACTCTGTGGGGGTGGGTATTATCCCCATTTTACAGAAGAAGAAATTAAGGTGAGTAACTTGCCCAAGGACACACAAGTCAGGATCCACGACTCCAGAGGCCTAAGTCCATGCTCTTAACTAAACTATATCTAGTTGCTTTAATCCAACACCTTATTTTTTCATGTGAGGCTCGGGAGGGGAAGTGTTTCACCCAAAATCACACAAAGTGTCTTATCCAAAGGCAGGGGGAGTCTCACCCAAATTTTTACACAAGGAAACAGAATATGAGCGTCCCTTCAGGGCGCCGTTTGGTCAAGAAGTTAGCAGAGAAATTCAGATTTAAGAAACATTTATTAAGTACTTGCATCATTTCCATTCATGCTTAAAAGAACTGCCCCCTTAGTACTGTACTGATCAGATGAAAAAACAGGCTGAGAGGGATAAATGTAATTTCTCCCAAAATCAATCTAGCAAAACAGTGGCATTGTCGGGATTACATATTCAGGTCCAGAGGCTTCCAGCAGCTTCGTGAATCTAATCCCAGGTTCTCCGCTTTCTGTGCCTTGGGGCGACATGAATGGACCCTCCCTTTCCCCAGACCCAGAGTCCGCTCAGAGCGGTGGATTCTGGGACTTGCAGTATCCAGCGATGAGTTTAGACTCCGTGGGCCAATAGAATTCGAGCACAGACGGCTGTACCCGCCTCCGCTGCCTGCTGGTTGCTCAGGGACACCCCTCGAATTAGCCAATGAGAAGAGCACGGGTCCTGGTCGCCTGGGAAACCGTGTGACAACAAGATGGCGGCGCCGCGGGCGGTTCTGCAGACCTGCGTGGTGAGTCACGGCCCCAGACCTTTCTGCCCATGGAGGCCCCCACACAGGCTGGGGCCCTCACCCCGAGAGCCTCGAGGACACGCGAGGCCCGCGGCCCGGCTCCCCCAGCAGAGCCCCCCGCTCCCTGGGAGCAGATTCGGGACCCCGCCTACCATGGCTCCGCGTGGAGGCAGGGGGGCGGCGACGCGGCTCCTAGGGCGGGACTGGTGGTAGAATTCACGTGGTGAGCGCTTCCAGCTGGGGATTTATGGGTTGAAGGCGTACAGCCTGCTGGTCCGTGTCGGCGCTGGAGAGCACTGGGACCTGTGGGGGGATAAATTTGACTCCCAAAGATGTAGAGGCATAAGACAGAGCTTTCCTCTCAAAGCTTGAGTCTGAAGGGGCAGACAGCCTAACCTTTAGCTGCCTCCGGCTTGAGGGGGAAGACACAGTCCTCCCAGGAAGACCCCAAAGTGAAGGGAGTAGACCAGGGTCCCCAGTCTGAGGGAGGAGACACAGCCCTGCGCTCAGGAGTCCCCAGGCTGATAGGAAGAAACAGTCGTCGTCCTCACGGGTCTCCTATAATCCATGGGAAAATGGATCTGGAGACAGTGTGTTGAATTGGCCTGGAGTGAGACTGGAACCGGGGAAGTCAGTTTGGAGCCATTATGACAGCCCCAAAGAAGGGCAGTGAGAGTCCCACTAGGATGGCCAACAGTGGTCATGGAGAGGAGGAGCTATGTGTGAGAGACTTGCAGAGTTTAACCTGCAGGATTTGGTACCTGATGGGATTAAGAGGGAAAGAAGGAGGGAAAATTGTTGTGTTTGGATGATGGGGTCCCATTAAGAAGGGGGAAGTGGGAGGAGCTTATTTTGAGGGAAGATGTTGGTTTTGGTTTGGAGACCAGGTCCTTTTCTTTCCTATGATAGCTTTATTGAGATATAATTCACATACTGTATACTTCACCCCTTTAAAATGTAAATTTCAATTGTTTTTAGTATATTCATAGAGTTGTGCAGCCCTCACCACAATCAGTTTTAGAACATTTTCATCAGCCCAAAAGGAAACCCTGTACCCTTTAGCAGTCCACCCCCACCCTCCCCATTTCCCTTTAACACCTCCTACCCTAGGCAACCACTAACCTACTTTGTCTCTATGGATTTGCCCATTCTGGACATTTCATATAAATGGAATCATAATAATTGGTGGTCTTTTGTGACTGACTTCTTTCCCTTGGCATAATGTTTTCAAGGTCCATTCACATTGTAGCATGTATTTCATTCCTTTTTTGTTGCCAAATAATATTCCATTGTAAGGGTATACCACATTTGTTTATCCATCCACTGGTTGATGAACATTTGGGTTGTTTCCATTTTTTGGCTGTTATGAGTAATGCTGCTTATGAATAGATATACAAATTTTTGTGTGGATATAAGTTTTCATTTCTCTTGGGTATATACCTAGGTATGGAGGCCATAAGATAACTCTGTTTAACCTTTAGAGGAACTGCTAGACTGTTTTCTACAGCAGCTGCACCATTTTACATTCCAACAAAGGTTCCAGTTTCCCCTCATCCTTGCCAATGCTTATTAATTTCTGTCTTTTTGACCAGTTTCTTTTGAGGGGTCATTATAGTGATGAGAATTTGGAGAAAGGAGGGATAATCAGGTCTGGTGGGAGTTCATGCAGGGTAGTTTTCACTACTAAAGGCACAGTGCCTGGGGCTTTTTAGTGTGATGAAAATGTTCCAAAACTGATTGTGATGGTGGTTTCGTAACTCTGAATTTATGAACATACTAAGAACCAGTGAATTGTATACTTTAAAAGAGTTAAGTGTGTAAATTATACTTCAATAAAGCTGTTTTTTTTTTTTAAAAAAAGGTCACATGCCATTTGATTCCATTTATATAACATTCTTGAAGTAAGAAAATTATAGAGATGGGAAACAGTAGTGGTTGCCAGGGGTTAGGGATAGTGGTGAGGAGGAGGATGAGTGTGATGCTAAAGGAGTAGCACAAGGGAGATCTTTGTGGTGATGGAATAGTTCTGTACATATTGTTTTTTAATATAAATTTATTTATTTATTTTTGGCTGCGTTGGGTCTTCGTTGCTGCGCACAGGCTTTCTCTAGTTGCGGTGAGCGGGGGCTACTCTTCGTTGCAGTGCGTGGGCTTCTCATTGCGGTGGCTTCTCTTTGTTGCGGAGCACGGGCTCTAGGCGCGCAGGCTTCAGTAGTTGCGGCACGTGGGCTCAGTAGTTGTGGCTCACGGGCTCTAGAGCACAGGCTCAGTAGTTGTGGCGCATGGGCTTAGTTGCTCCACAGCATGTGGGATCTTCCCGGACCAGGGCTTGAACCTGTGTCCCCTGCATTAGCAGGCAGATTCTTAACCACTGCACCACCAGGGAAGTCCTCTGTACATATATTGATTGCAGTGGTGGTTACACAGAATCTATACAGGGGATGAAATGGCATAGAATGACATACAAATTATACAATGGCAATTTCCTGATTTTGATACTGTGTACAATAGTCATGTAAAATGTGACTATTGGGGAAAACTGTGAAGGATACACAAGACCTCTCTACTATTGTCCTAATTTCCTGTGAATCTATAATAATTTTAAAGTAAAAAGTTAAAATATAACTAAAGAACAAATAAAAGCAAAAAAAAAAAAAAGAAAAGGAGTTAGCCAGACAAGGGAAGGGTGTGGGTAGGAGTAGGGAGACCATTTCCGGGGAGCGGGTTCCAGGTCTGAGGAGCCATGTGTGCAAAGAAAGCCCTGGTGCATTTCAGGGCCGACAGTTCAGAGTGGCTTAAGTGGAGGGTGCGATGCGGGGGGACTGTGGGTGATGATGGGTGAGGTCCAGAGACACAGGCAGGGACCAGATCATCCATGTTAAGGAATTTTGAATTTTTTTTCTGTGGGTGAGAAGGAGCCACTGGGAGTACTGAGCAGGGAAGTGACATGTCAGCTTTGGGTTTAAGAAGATTCCCCTGGCAGTGTGTGGAGACTGGTGAAGGGAGCCACAGGGGCCGTCACACTTGGCCACACATACCCTGAGGATGCCCGGACAAGACGGCAGGAACCGGGCAGGCTGGGGGCAGGTTTGGGAGGCTGGATGCTGGATGATGGGGATCAGGAAACTCTGGGCCTTGTCCTTGGAGGGCACCTCTGAGAAAGGGGCGGGACATGAGTCCCAAACTCCAGAATAAAGACCAAGGGAGCTGCCTCCTGGTGATGCAGGTCCCCTTGCTGGGCAGATTCAGGGGCTGGTGGAGGCCAGTGCCACACGTTTCCAAAGTGGAACGAAAGATTTGATTCAAGCCCTGATGGAGGTCGTTTGATTCTTCGATTTCTAGATATTAGCCACGTGATATTTAATTCACTGAATAGAGTAGTGACCGTTAATTGCATCCCTGATGATCATTCATCTTTCCAGAAGGAAGAGGACAGGAAGGGAAATCAACATTTATGAGGACCTTCTATGTGCCAATAACAGCAGCAGCCACAATTCACATTTTTTTTTTTTTGCTTAATCAAATAACTTTAATCAAGTTAACAGTAAGCAGCAGAAGTACAATTACAGGAAAAGCTCCATATTTTACATGTAAATTGTTTTTCATTGTCTTTACTTGTAAGGTGTTGAAGGTGGGACCCACTCCTCAATCTTCTTTCTAGTGGTGGAATAAGGTACGTATTGTTGTGGAGTGCCACTCACGTTGAATTTATGGTTTGTCCAAATGAATTTACGGGCAATAGGTGGTTTTGTTGTTGGAGGATCATCAGTCATAGAGTGAAGCCAACGATGCCATTCAGGGGGCACCATGCTTCCATCCACATCCCAGAATGTGTTTTTGCCATTCATTTCAGTAGTATATATAACCCATCGGTGATGGCCAAAAAACTGCTTGTTGTCTTCGTAGTATTTGTTTCCATATTTTTCTTCCCCCACTAATGTGCCAACCCTCACATCATTTGCCCTGAAGAAAACCCGTAGATAGCCGTGGAGGCCGCCGTGGCCGCGGACCTGCTGCAGCCCGCGCTTCAGGACCTGCAGCAACTCCATCTTGTCCCGCAGGCCCCCCACAATTCACATTTTTAAGTAATTCCTTTGAGCATGGCGCTGGGCTAGGTGCTTTATGTGTGTTACCCCTACCTGGCTGGCACTATTACCATCCCCACTTTACGCTAAAGGAAACTGAGGCACAGGCTATACTGGAATGGCAGAACCTATCCAGAGTCTGGGCTCTTGACCTCCGTGCCATGCGGGGTGTCTTGGTAGAATCCTGCCTTGGGGTTGCCCCTCTCTGGCTCTGAGAAGTTGGAGGTGGCACCTGGTTCTGGTAGAAGGGGAAGGGACACCTGGGCGTGATGACCAGCTCCTTGGTAGATAGACAAAAGCCCCAGACCTGCTGGGTAGTCTTGTGCCAAGGCTTGAAGTCCGGGGAAGTCCCAGTCTTCCGGCCCACCTCTGCACCCCATCCCACCCCCATCGCCCTTTCCCAAGCACTGCTAGGCCAGAGACCTCCAAGAGCAGAGCAGAGAGCTGGATATCCAGCGGAGCAGGTGGACGTCAAGCATAGGGATCCTGAGGCCAGGCTGCCTCCAGAAACTTCTGCAGAGGCAGTGGGAAGAAGTGAGGGGTGCCGCCCCCTGGACAGTGCTCCCTCCTGGGGAAAGTCGCCAGGGCAGAGGAAGTTTCAGGCCGCTCCCTGGTCCTGAGTGACTGTCCCCAAGGGCTGACTTCTTTCTTCTCAGGGAGTTCCTGACAGCTAGAGACTAGGAGTAGAATTATGAGCTCACCTTTGGCCTCCCTTGGCAAGACCCGGCGAGTGCCTCTGCATTCGGAGCCTGTGAGTCCGGGGTAAGGAGCCGGCCTCGTGGGATCTTTGTGTCCATGCCCCTGCCTGCTCCCGGCCCCTCCCATGGACTAGGAGACTGACTCCTAGTGTCCTGGGGAAAACGATAAGAAGTTATGTATCTCTCTCCGACCACCTTATCTTTCTCGAACCTTCTTCTGGGAGGCTCTCCATGTGCCTAAGCACACACTGGGCTGTGCCATTTAGTGAGGTGGCTCAGCAGCCATCTGTTTATTCATTGCTCATGAATTAGTCTTCAAACACTGATGGCCCACCTGTTCCAGGCCCGGCCACATGCTGGGCTCTCAGTGAAGAGAATCCTGTTTGTCCATCTATCAGTTTCATCTTTTCAAAGCATTTTTTACCTCTCTCCTTGCTCTTCTGAACCCCACTTTGAGTCATTTGCATCATGGCCAAGGAAGTCCAGAGAGGTTAAGTGACAGGCCTGGAGTCCTGCAGCCATTTCAGAGCAGAGCTGGGGCTGGGCTCCTGGGCTTGGGGACTCTTGTAATCTTCTCTCCAAGGCTCTGCCCTTCAGCTCTTCCCCATCCTTCTTTGTTGGGAGGAGTCGGACACCCTGAAGCCTGCCCCTTGGCTCACCCCTGGGCCGGGATGGGATTTGGGGGTGGATGTCCTCAGGAGACACCTTCTTTAGGATTGATGGGGGACCTGGTGCCAGAGCCTCCCCCGATGGCAATCCAGGGGGTTCTAACTTGTCTTCCTTCTCCTTCCTGCCCCATTCCCAGGAGGCGAGGGATAAAAATTTACGGAAGTGGTAAGTGTGGGCTCTGCCCTCGTGTCCTCCTCATGTCCTTGCAGTTGGGCGGATGGAGAGAAAGAGCATGATGAACTCCCATCAGCCAGAGTGGCTGGCCAACTGCGGGGCTATCTGCAGCTCTCGGATTTGGACACCCCACACCCTTAGTGGAGATATCATCACTAACATTTGAACCCCTCCACTCACTGTGGGGTTGGCCGTGAGGGGGCAGACCCCAGCCCTCCTTCTCCGACAGCCACCTGTAGCCCGTTACAGCCTTTTCTCCCTGAAGCCCAGTCCTCATGTTGCTGCCCTGCCTCCTGCAGGCTCAGACCTTTGCATCCCAGCCCCCCTTTAGCCCCCAGCGTGGTGCTGGCATTGGCCACCCAGGTCCCCCCAGGGAGCCAGGTTGGGAGAACTCCAAGAAGAGGCCTGTTCTGGTTGGATCCTTGCTCTCCAGCCTCCCAAGTTTTCTATCCTCATATGCTGGGGGGACAGAGAACAGGCTGCTTCATCTTGACCAGGGCCCAGGGCCCCCGTTTCGCCTGGGCTTCAGCCCCAGAGCGGTGACCTGGGCATCCCTGTCTGCAGAAGATGAGGTGGACGTGCTGAAGGACGCGCACGGCTCAGAAGAAAGGATCTCTGTTCCTTCCTGCTATGGTGGCATAGGTGCCCCTGTGAGTAGACAAGGTGAGCGCAGAGGCCCGAAGGGGTCTGTGTCCCTGGCAGCAGGAGCAGCCCCGGGGAAAGGGAGGCCCTGAGAGGCATGGCACCTTCTCCCACCTGCTGGGTCAGAGGCAGCTGCTTCTACTCCTGGCTGACTGTGGCCCTGGGCCTGCACCCCAGACCTGTTCAGAGCCTGGCTTGGCGTAAAGCCACACACAGGTCCGGCCGTTAGCTCAGGAGGTCTGGCAAAGCCCCAGGGCGGGCTGTAGCTGGCACCTCTGGAGTACACCTGGCTGGAATCCCCATCAAGAGTGATGTCAGTGGCTCTAGGATTCAGGGTCCAAGAGGAATGAAGGGCCTGGGGGTGAAGTTCAGCCTCCGGGTATCTGCTTCTTGCTTCCGCAGGGCTCTGGACAAGGCCCAAGTCCCCTAGACAGTCCCCCTAGCCTGACCCACACCATCTGCAAAGGGCTGTGGCAACACTGCAATAGTGGAGGTGCCCAAAGTAGGCTGGGGCTCATTGGGGCGGCTTCCCAGAGGAGGTAGGACTGAGCAGTCCTGGGCACGGGAGATGTGTGGGCCGGCAGGGTGAGCTGTGGGGAGCACTGGGCAGGGGCAGGGTCTGAGCTGGGAGTCTGGGGGTGCTGGGGATGAGGTTAGAGTTTCCCACTAGCTGTGATATCTTGGGTGAGCAGCTTCCTGTCTCTCTGTCTCCGTTTCCTCCTGTGTGAAGTGGGAATGGGAGGAGGTGATCCTCCACCGAATGCCCCCTCCGCTGTACAGATCGGGAGGGGGTTGAGGTGGAAAAGGAGACCGGAAGAGCCCGGCCCCACAGCCATTCGGTCACAAAGCCAGGGTCTCCATCACCCCAGGGGGGACGCTTTCAACAGCAACCACGGCAACTGGCTGTTCCCCAGGTCTCTCTGCCTCTCCCCCGCCACCACCCCTCAGCCCACTCTCAGCCAGGGGCTGCCCCTGCCAAGCTCACAGTCAAGGACTTGCTTGTCCTGTCTCACTTCTCTGCTGGGAAACATTCCACACGGTTCCCTGCTCCCTCTTCTCAGAACACCCCGGGCTCTTGGCCTCCATAACACAGCCTCCCTGCTGTCCTCCTGCCCCCTAGGCTCTTCCCTCTCGGCTCCCTGCCAGCTCCAGCTTTTCCATGTGACGTTCCTCCTTCCTGGGATCTCCTCTCTCTCTCCGCTCCGCCTCAGACACGTGCTGTCGTCTGTGTGCTGACAGTTCCCAAATGTCTATATATCAGTTAAGAAGCTTTTGACTAAAGTCAACGAAAACCCTGATTCAACCAAGGAACATCAGGGGGCTTTATTATCCCACATACCAAGAAGTCCTAGGGAGACAGCTCAAAGACCTTGTCAGAAGCTCAGGTTTCTCCACCTTTCCACTGAACCATCCTTGGGCCTGTCAGCTCCACATGGTCGCGTGGTTACAGCTACATTTCCGGCTTCACACAGAGAGAGACAACATCCAGGGGAAGAAGGGGGCCTGTTTCTTCCCATGTCTCTCTCTTGCTTTCTTTCACAAATGTTTTAACTTGAAAATTTGTCAGCAAACAGAAAAGTTGAAATAATGGTACAGCAAACACCCATACGTCCTCAGCCTAGATTCAACAGTTAGTGACATCTTGCCATATTTGCTTTCTATCCATATACACATATGTTATGAACACAAGTGTATTTTTTGGATGAGCCATTTAGAAATCAGCTGCAGATATCATGACATTTCAGCTCTAAATACTTCCCTTTGCATCTTCTAGGAGTAAGGAAGTATGTAACCATGATGCCGTGATCACACCTAAGAATATGAACAATTCAGTAACTCTCTCTAACATCCCAGTGTTCCAAAATATCTCTCATAGCTTTCCCCGCCCCCCCAGATTTAGGTTCTAATTGAGGGTCATGCACTGCATTTGATTGTTATCCTTGTTTAGAGCAGAATCCCTGCCTATTTTAAAAAATGACACTTTTTGAAGAGTCCAGGCTACTTGTCCCGCAGGATGTCCCCTGTAGTGATTTGTCCGGTGGTGTTTAACTTGCTCCTCTATCCACCGTATTTCCTGTGAATTAGGGGTGAGATTAGAGGTGTGAATCAACTGAGAGTGAACTTTTTTTTTTTTTTAATATTTATTGGAGTATAGTTGCTTCAAGGGTGAACTTTTTGACAGTGTTTCAAGGTGATGTAACCCGTATGTTGTACCACTCCCTCGTATATACATCTTCAGTGCATTACAGAATCTCTGTGCCTCAGTTTCCCAAAACAGTTCATTTCCTCAGAAAAGCTGACATATGAAAAGTGTGCAGAACTGTCCCCATTATCTCGGTGGCAGCTGTTGTTACCACCCTCATTGCCGCTGCTGGGGAGCCCGCTCCCTGTCCCCCTCCCCTGGACCCCCATACCTCAGCCTCAGCTCAAGGCCCGGGCTCTAGGACTTTGTCTGGTTGGCAGTCCCTGTGTACCACGACTCGGAGTTGATGGCCGCCATGGCGAGGAAAGTGCGGGACCTGGAGCGGCAGGTGAAGGCCCAGGCGGATGAGATGCTTTCCAAGGTGGGGCCCCAGTGGGGAGAGGGCCAGGGTCTGGTCTGAGGGATGGAAGGGCCTGGGCTGGGGAGGCCAGTGAGGCTACTATTGCAATAGGCCATGGTGGATGGGTTCTAGAACCATCTCCCTGACCAAACCGCCCAACTCGAGGGCCAGGTCTGGCCTGGGACTGACCTGGGTCCCTGTGACCTAAGCAGAGAGGCTAGGGGTCTTCTCCACATCTGAGCAAGGCCTGTAGACCTCAGATTGGGTGGCAGCAGTGGCTGCTGAGTGCTGGGCACTTGGGGGTGCCCACCCCCTGCCCCCACCTCAGTGGGACCACAAGGGCCATCTGAGCACCGGAGCAGCACCAGAGCGGGGCAGGGGCTTTAAGCCGGGTCTTCCCATCTGGAAGGGGCTCCCTTGGGCTCTGGGAACCACCAGGTCTGCTCCCCTCCTGCCTCGTTGCTGCAGGATCGGAAGATACGGGCCTTGGAGGAGCTGGTGGAGACCCTCCAAGAGCACCAGGGTAAGAGGCCCTCTCTGTGGGCTGGTCAGCCCCCCTTTGTACCCCTTGGGCCGGCGACCTCTGGGTATCAGGGCTGCAAGAGCATCAAGCTGAGTCCTGTGGTGGGGTCTGGGCAGTGGAGCCCAGAGGGGAGCTGTGACACCCAGGGCGGTGCCCTTCTGTGTGGGACTGAGTCCCCCGAGCGCAGCCCTAGCCCAGCCCTGAGCACAGGGCCTGCCATCCAAAGCCTGGAGGAAAGGCAGCCCCCTCAGGAGCCTCGCTCGGGTGGGGTGGCGGCCTCCCGAGAGTCAGGGCGTCCCCTCTCAAGGTCAGGGCGAGAGGCCAAGAGGTGCTTCTCCGGGGATCCCTCGAGTTCTCGTGGAGCAGCTTCTCCAGATGACCCTCAGGCCAAAGCTCTTGTCATGGCCGGAAGTGGCCTGGCAGCCTCCGTGCCGGGGGCACTGGAACCCCTCCCCGTCTTTTCCTGAAGGCACGGTGACCCTGCAGCGGCAGGAGGAGCTGGAGACCATGTGCGCGCAACTGCAGCGGCAGGTCGGGGAGATGGAGGTGAGGGAGGTGCCGGCCCCAGGCTGTCTGCCCCCAGGGACTGGGTCAGAGCCCACCTCTCTGGGGTCCCCTCACCGCACATCCCACACAGGGGCCCGGGGCACCCCTCACCCCGTTTCAGGCTTGGGCTAGCCCCTCCCCCTTCCTCAGTGTCGTCTTCAACTACTCTCCCCTCCAGCTACGGGGACCTGCCTCTGCTTCTTTGACCACAAAAAGCTCTTTCCCACCTCAGGACCTTGGTCCGTGTTGTTCCTTCCACCTGAAATTGCTTTTTCTACCTTCCCCTGGCGAGTTTTCACTGATCCTCAGTCTCAAGTCAAGGTGGGAGCCCTTTCCCAGGGGACCCCCTTCACCTCTGACCAGGGCAGGTTCTCCATCCTGGGCTTTCTTATACCACATCTCTCTTCCTCTGGGGACCGTGGACTCCACGAGGGAATGAGGGAGGGACCACTTTTCTCCTGTTCGTTGCTGCGCGCCCAGGACCTGGCAGGGGCCTGGTCATGCGTGTTTACTGCATTGGTCATGGCCATTCCCTGCCTCTGGACATGGCATCTCACTCACCCAGTGTCACCTTTCTTGCCCTCGTTCACACAGCAAGGCTTGAACTGGAGGGACCCCAAGCTCAAGGGAGGGTCCTAGACATGCATACATCCTCAGGGACCCCAATGCCTCACCGGCCCCACCAGAAGCTCCTCCTGGGGTCTAACCTCTCCCTCTCCACACAGAGTTGGTTTCCAAAGCCCCAACCTAATTTAAGACCACAGACGCAAACCCCCAAGCAGCAGCTGCAGCTGAGGGCCCTTCCCACCCAGGCCTGTTCATACCCAGGGCTGTGGGTAAACAGCTGCTCCCTGAGCGGCCTGCCAGGACTGCCGGCAGCCCGTGGGGCTTCTCTGAGCAGCTGCCACAGGAGTGAGGGCTGCCCCCTCAGGGCAGAGGGCACTGGGGCTCCCACATTCACGTTGTTCACGCATTTATTGCTTCATTAATTTAGCAAACTCAGACAAAATATCTCCTGTGCGCCCGGCACCCTGCCGGACACTGGGATGCAGACAGGGTCCCTGCCCTCGTGGCACTGACAGTCTAGAGGGGACAGACACATAAACAAGTACACAGGAAGAGACACAAGTACGGAGTATGGTGAAATATTTAAAAGGGTAACACATTAGAGACTAGCTGGGACATGGGCCACTCCCTGCCTTGGGAGGTGGGAGCAGGGAGGCATGACTGTTTGGGCCAAGTTCATTTTGAGATGCCTGTTGGACATCTAAGTGTAGGTGGCTAGAAATTTGAAACTGAAAAGGAAGAACATATGTTGCAAGAGATGAAGGCAGAAGTGTGCCCGCTGGGTTAGGCAGCGGGCAGGTTGCTGATGGCTGCTCGTAAGCAGTTGCAGTGAGCTGTGGAGATGGAGGCCGGGCTGGAGTGGGTTGAGGGAAGGAGTGGAGATGAGGAAGCAGCAACAGGAAGCACAGACAACTCAGAAGTTTTCCTGTGGCAAAGGCGCTGGGAGGCCAGCCCTAGAGAGGCCACATGCGGGACATGTGGGTGGACATGTCCTCTCAGACCTGCAGAGCAGGTGTCCCTTCCTCTCCTCCCACTTGGGCCAGACCCACGTGGCTCCCTGCCGCCATAATGGCTGACTTAAGTGAGTTCCTACTTGTGCCAGGCCCTGTGCTAAGGACATGACGTGAATTACCTTAGTGAGTGCTCACAAGCTGCATTTTACAAGGAGAAGCCTGAGGCTCTGGGAGGTGAGGTGGCTTCCCAAGGCCACAGCCAGGAAGTGGCCAAGACCCCTGGGCCCATTGCCTCTATCCAGTCGGCTGGGAGCTGAGGCCTGAGGCTGGGGGCTGGGCTGCTGCCACCTTTTCTCCTGGAAGGGGCTGAGCTGACAGCGCCCCAACATCTCCCTCTTCTCTCCCCACAGCGGTTCCTCGGTGACTACGGCCTGCAGTGGGTGGGCGAGCCCATGGATGAGGAGGACTTGGAGGATGGCGAGAGGGACTGGATGACAGCCAAGAAGTTCTGGAAGCCAGGTAGAGTCGGGGTCCAGCCCGGCCCCTCCTGCAAAGGGAATTCCCCTACAGCTCCCGATGGCCCACAGCTGTCCAGAGGCCAGCTCATTCATGCCCCTCCTCCCAGCACAAGGTGCCCCAAGGCCTCCCACACCTTGCCACTGACACAGGGGCAGGACGGAAAGGCTTCAGCCTCCATCCCTGACCACCTAACCCTAGACTCTGCTTGCTTATCTTTCTAAGGCTCCAGGGACCCAGGGATACAAAACGTAACAAGACCTCATTTGTCTCAGGCACCATAGTTTACAAAATGTCACCCATTCAAAAGCTGTGGCCTTTAGAAGCAATCCCCCTGCTTTGGAAGCTGCCCCTCAGTCCAAGGGCTCAGGCCCCTCTGTGGACTCCCTTTCCAGGTTCATTTGTAGCAAACTATTGAAATCTACCTGCATCTCTGGGCCTCCACCACATTTTATTTTTAACTCAACTGCTAATATCCCAGGGGATGCACTCCAGAGATTTGGGGCCATAGAACTGGCTACTTCCTTTATATATATATATATATATTTTTTTTTTTTTGGCTGCATTGGGTCTTCGTTGCTGCGCGTGGGCTTTCTCTACTTGTGTTGCGGCGAGCGGGGACTACTCTTCGATGCTGTGCATGGGCTTCTGATTGTCGTGGCTTCTCTTGTTGTGGAGCACGGGCTCTGTGGCAGGAGGGCTTCAGTAGTTGTGGCTCGCGGGCTCAGTAGTTGTGGCTCGCAGATTCAAGAGCTCAGGCTCAGTAGTTGTGGCCCATGGGCTTAGTTGCTCCGCGGCACGTGGAATCTTCCCAGACCAGGGATCGAACCCGTGTTCTCTGCATTGGCAGGCAGAGTCTTTTTTTTTTTTTTTTAAAGATTGATTGATTGATTGATTGATTGATTGCTATGTTGGGCCTTCGTTTCTGTGCTAGGGCTTTCTCTAGTTGTGGCAAGCGGGGGCCACTCTTCATCACGGTGCGCGGGCCTCTCACTATCGTGGCCTCTCCTGTTGCGGAGCACAGGCTCCAGACGCGCAGGCTCAGTAGTTGTGGCTCACGGGCCTAGTTGCTCTGCGGCATGTGGGATCTTCCCAGACCAGGGCTCGAACCCATGTCCCCTGCATTAGCAGGCAGATTCTCTACCGCTACGCCGCCAGGGAAGCCCCGGCAGGCAGATTCTTAACCACTGCGCCACCAGGGAAGTCCCAGAACTGGCCACTTCTGAAAGCTGGGTCCATTCTCTTCAAAGAATGGAGGTCGTTGCCTGGAAGGTAGTTCTCCAGGCTCTGTTGGTCACACCTGGGTCCTCATCTCCACCGCCTAGCCCAGGTGTGACTTGGGTACTCGAGTTCCATTCTCTGAGCCTCCAGTTCCTCATCAGTAGATGGGGGTGTATTCTTTCCCATGGAGTTACTAGGAGTCAGTGGGTTGGATGCAGGACCTAGCACTGACCTCACATGTCATCAGCCCCACAAGTGGGAGCTCTCATTGTTTTCCACGGTCAGAAGGCAGTGGCAGTCTCACGGGAACATGAGCTTGGCTCCCGGGGGACTGTTTGGAAGACAACTGTACTTTCTTAATTTCATAAGTTTCCCGCTGGGTAAAAACCCAGACTGAAAACATGAGAGTCCCACCTGCTGCACTTTGGCTAGATCCCCCTAAATCTCAGGGGAAAACCCCCTCACCCTTGTTTCAAAAGCATCACTTCCCATTTGCACCATATTTGCCACTTTTCAAGCATTTTCACAAATAGCCTTGTCACGGGCCAGGGGTTATTCCATTTTACAGATGGGGAAACTGAGGCACTTAAGCAGTCTGAAGACTGTTGAGTGAAGGGGGCAAGACTTAAGGCTGGGAGCCCCCTGGGAGACGATTACAGTCATCCAGGCCGAAGATGAGATGATGCCCAGCATAAGGGTGATACTGGTGGGGCTGGTGAGAAGGGGCAGAGCAGAGAGATTCAGGAGGGGAATCCATGGCCTTGGCGATTGCTCGAACATTAGGGAGGGGGTGGGAGGAACCTGGGATGACCCTGGGAAGCACGGCTGTCGGGGAAGATGCCCAGTCCATTTGGGACACGGCAAAGCTGGGGAGCTGTGTGGCCCCCGGGCCATGCCAAGAGCTGCACCCTGGGCTGAGTGCTATGGGAAGTTCTCCCTGGGTGAGAGGTGAGACCCTGGCAGGCATCTGCCAGAAGCTGTAAGAATGTCCCTTCCTGGGGTCTAGGGCCAGAGGCCTGCCAGCACTGCGGACACACACACACGCACGCACGCACGCGCACATGCACACCGCCCCTGTGTGGTGAGCTGGGCTCAGGCCTCATGTGGCCTTGCTGACTAGTTGGAGGGCAGACTTCCTTCTGGCCGGTGCGGGCCTCCCTGCTCCTTTGGGGAAGGGGTGAGACCAGACAGCTGGTTTCTGGACCTGGTTCTGTGGATTCTACCCTCTCCTCCCAAAAAGAGAGCAGCCCCCAACTGCTCTGTGTTGTTTGTTTTTGCTCAGAGTACGGCTGTTCTAAAGCCACTTGTTCTAAAGCCTGGCCACAAGCTCCTGATTTGTGTCTTTTTTCTTCTTTTGCCTTTTGATTCTTCAACATGGAGGGGCCTCAGTTTAGCTCTTCTGACAGATGAACAACATGTTTTTCATTTCTAGCAGTTTTTCCTCCTGGGACTGCCCCCCCCCCCTTTCCTGGCTTTTCCCCTTCCTCTCCCTATGGCCTTGTCCCCAGGTGCCAACTTGCTCCTGCCCCAAGGGCCCTTGGGTCCATGAAGCCAGCCTCTGGCTGACCCTGATGCTCTGGCTTGTTTCTCTGGCTCTCCCTCTGTTGGGTACCACTCCCCACAGGCCCTGGGGCAGCAGGCCAGTGGACTGGTGAGCTGGGGCATCTGTATTAGGCAGACTGGGGCTGATTCAAACATTCTAGGGCCTGGGACTCTTGCCTTAGGGAGGAGGGTCAGTTGGGCCCATGAAGGGGCTCAGGGGAGAGGAAGCCTCGCAAGGGCTTGGCCTCAGGCAAGATCATTCACCCCTTCCCACCAGTATGTTGAGTAGCAAACAGGATGCCGTGCCAGGTGCTTCAGGGTATGCGGAGACA